>NW_025063229.1:0-30598 GCF_018153295.1 Drosophila grimshawi
TTCATAGATGGGCCAAGTTCTAAATATAAATTTATATTGATGTGGGGCCATTTTTGACGGAGATACGGCCATCCATTTAATTTATAGTGTTAAAAAAAAAGTGTCATAAATCATTTTTTTAAATGCAGTTTTGCTTCATAGATGGGCCAAGTTCTAAATATAAATTTATATTGATGTGGGGCCATTTTTGACGGAGATACGGCCATCCATTTAATTTATAGTGTTAAAAAAAAAAAGTGTCATAAATCATTTTTTTAAATGCAGTTTTGCTTCATAGATGGGCCAAGTTCTAAATATAAATTTATATTGATGTGGGGCCATTTTTGACGGAGATACGGCCATCCATTTAATTTATAGTGTTAAAAAAAAAAGTGTCATAAATCATTTTTTTAAATGCAGTTTTGCTTCATAGATGGGCCAAGTTCTAAATATAAATTTATATTGATGTGGGGCCATTTTTGACGGAGATACGGCCATCCATTTAATTTATAGTGTTAAAAAAAAAGTGTCATAAATCATTTTTTTAAATGCAGTTTTGCTTCATAGATGGGCCAAGTTCTAAATATAAATTTATATTGATGTGGGGCCATTTTTGACGGAGATACGGCCATCCATTTAATTTATAGTGTTAAAAAAAAAAGTGTCATAAATCATTTTTTTAAATGCAGTTTTGCTTCATAGATGGGCCAAGTTCTAAATATAAATTTATATTGATGTGGGGCCATTTTTGACGGAGATACGGCCATCCATTTAATTTATAGTGTTAAAAAAAAAGGTCCTTAAATCATTTTTTTAAATGCAGTTTTGCTTCATAGATGGGCCAAGTTCTAAATATAAATTTATATTGATGTGGGGCCATTTTTGACGGAGATACGGCCATCCATTTAATTTATAGTGTTAAAAAAAAAGTGTCATAAATCATTTTTTTAAATGCAGTTTTGCTTCATAGATGGGCCAAGTTCTAAATATAAATTTATATTGATGTGGGGCCATTTTTGACGGAGATACGGCCATCCATTTAATTTATAGTGTTAAAAAAAAAAGTGTCATAAATCATTTTTTTAAATGCAGTTTTGCTTCATAGATGGGCCAAGTTCTAAATATAAATTTATATTGATGTGGGGCCATTTTTGACGGAGATACGGCCATCCATTTAATTTATAGTGTTAAAAAAAAAAGTGTCATAAATCATTTTTTTAAATGCAGTTTTGCTTCATAGATGGGCCAAGTTCTAAATATAAATTTATATTGATGTGGGGCCATTTTTGACGGAGATACGGCCATCCATTTAATTTATAGTGTTAAAAAAAAAAGTGTCATAAATCATTTTTTTAAATGCAGTTTTGCTTCATAGATGGGCCAAGTTCTAAATATAAATTTATATTGATGTGGGGCCATTTTTGACGGAGATACGGCCATCCATTTAATTTATAGTGTTAAAAAAAAAAGTGTCATAAATCATTTTTTTAAATGCAGTTTTGCTTCATAGATGGGCCAAGTTCTAAATATAAATTTATATTGATGTGGGGCCATTTTTGACGGAGATACGGCCATCCATTTAATTTATAGTGTTAAAAAAAAAAGTGTCATAAATCATTTTTTTAAATGCAGTTTTGCTTCATAGATGGGCCAAGTTCTAAATATAAATTTATATTGATGTGGGGCCATTTTTGACGGAGATACGGCCATCCATTTAATTTATAGTGTTAAAAAAAAAAGTGTCATAAATCATTTTTTTAAATGCAGTTTTGCTTCATAGATGGGCCAAGTTCTAAATATAAATTTATATTGATGTGGGGCCATTTTTGACGGAGATACGGCCATCCATTTAATTTATAGTGTTAAAAAAAAAAGTGTCATAAATCATTTTTTTAAATGCAGTTTTGCTTCATAGATGGGCCAAGTTCTAAATATAAATTTATATTGATGTGGGGCCATTTTTGACGGAGATACGGCCATCCATTTAATTTATAGTGTTAAAAAAAAAAGTGTCATAAATCATTTTTTTAAATGCAGTTTTGCTTCATAGATGGGCCAAGTTCTAAATATAAATTTATATTGATGTGGGGCCATTTTTGACGGAGATACGGCCATCCATTTAATTTATAGTGTTAAAAAAAAAGTGTCATAAATCATTTTTTTAAATGCAGTTTTGCTTCATAGATGGGCCAAGTTCTAAATATAAATTTATATTGATGTGGGGCCATTTTTGACGGAGATACGGCCATCCATTTAATTTATAGTGTTAAAAAAAAAAGTGTCATAAATCATTTTTTTAAATGCAGTTTTGCTTCATAGATGGGCCAAGTTCTAAATATAAATTTATATTGATGTGGGGCCATTTTTTGACGGAGATACGGCCATCCATTTAATTTATAGTGTTAAAAAAAAAAGTGTCATAAATCATTTTTTTAAATGCAGTTTTGCTTCATAGATGGGCCAAGTTCTAAATATAAATTTATATTGATGTGGGGCCATTTTTGACGGAGATACGGCCATCCATTTAATTTATAGTGTTAAAAAAAAAAAGTGTCATAAATCATTTTTTTAAATGCAGTTTTGCTTCATAGATGGGCCAAGTTCTAAATATAAATTTATATTGATGTGGGGCCATTTTTGACGGAGATACGGCCATCCATTTAATTTATAGTGTTAAAAAAAAAAGTGTCATAAATCATTTTTTTAAATGCAGTTTTGCTTCATAGATGGGCCAAGTTCTAAATATAAATTTATATTGATGTGGGGCCATTTTTGACGGAGATACGGCCATCCATTTAATTTATAGTGTTAAAAAAAAAAGTGTCATAAATCATTTTTTTAAATGCAGTTTTGCTTCATAGATGGGCCAAGTTCTAAATATAAATTTATATTGATGTGGGGCCATTTTTGACGGAGATACGGCCATCCATTTAATTTATAGTGTTAAAAAAAAAAGTGTCATAAATCATTTTTTTAAATGCAGTTTTGCTTCATAGATGGGCCAAGTTCTAAATATAAATTTATATTGATGTGGGGCCATTTTTGACGGAGATACGGCCATCCATTTAATTTATAGTGTTAAAAAAAAAGTGTCATAAATCATTTTTTTAAATGCAGTTTTGCTTCATAGATGGGCCAAGTTCTAAATATAAATTTATATTGATGTGGGGCCATTTTTGACGGAGATACGGCCATCCATTTAATTTATAGTGTTAAAAAAAAAGTGTCATAAATCATTTTTTTAAATGCAGTTTTGCTTCATAGATGGGCCAAGTTCTAAATATAAATTTATATTGATGTGGGGCCATTTTTGACGGAGATACGGCCATCCATTTAATTTATAGTGTTAAAAAAAAAAGTGTCATAAATCATTTTTTTAAATGCAGTTTTGCTTCATAGATGGGCCAAGTTCTAAATATAAATTTATATTGATGTGGGGCCATTTTTGACGGAGATACGGCCATCCATTTAATTTATAGTGTTAAAAAAAAAAGTGTCATAAATCATTTTTTTAAATGCAGTTTTGCTTCATAGATGGGCCAAGTTCTAAATATAAATTTATATTGATGTGGGGCCATTTTTGACGGAGATACGGCCATCCATTTAATTTATAGTGTTAAAAAAAAAAGTGTCATAAATCATTTTTTTAAATGCAGTTTTGCTTCATAGATGGGCCAAGTTCTAAATATAAATTTATATTGATGTGGGGCCATTTTTGACGGAGATACGGCCATCCATTTAATTTATAGTGTTAAAAAAAAAGTGTCATAAATCATTTTTTTAAATGCAGTTTTGCTTCATAGATGGGCCAAGTTCTAAATATAAATTTATATTGATGTGGGGCCATTTTTGACGGAGATACGGCCATCCATTTAATTTATAGTGTTAAAAAAAAAAGTGTCATAAATCATTTTTTTAAATGCAGTTTTGCTTCATAGATGGGCCAAGTTCTAAATATAAATTTATATTGATGTGGGGCCATTTTTGACGGAGATACGGCCATCCATTTAATTTATAGTGTTAAAAAAAAAAGTGTCATAAATCATTTTTTTAAATGCAGTTTTGCTTCATAGATGGGCCAAGTTCTAAATATAAATTTATATTGATGTGGGGCCATTTTTGACGGAGATACGGCCATCCATTTAATTTATAGTGTTAAAAAAAAAAGTGTCATAAATCATTTTTTTAAATGCAGTTTTGCTTCATAGATGGGCCAAGTTCTAAATATAAATTTATATTGATGTGGGGCCATTTTTGACGGAGATACGGCCATCCATTTAATTTATAGTGTTAAAAAAAAAGTGTCATAAATCATTTTTTTAAATGCAGTTTTGCTTCATAGATGGGCCAAGTTCTAAATATAAATTTATATTGATGTGGGGCCATTTTTGACGGAGATACGGCCATCCATTTAATTTATAGTGTTAAAAAAAAAAGTGTCATAAATCATTTTTTTAAATGCAGTTTTGCTTCATAGATGGGCCAAGTTCTAAATATAAATTTATATTGATGTGGGGCCATTTTTGACGGAGATACGGCCATCCATTTAATTTATAGTGTTAAAAAAAAAAGTGTCATAAATCATTTTTTTAAATGCAGTTTTGCTTCATAGATGGGCCAAGTTCTAAATATAAATTTATATTGATGTGGGGCCATTTTTGACGGAGATACGGCCATCCATTTAATTTATAGTGTTAAAAAAAAAAGTGTCATAAATCATTTTTTTAAATGCAGTTTTGCTTCATAGATGGGCCAAGTTCTAAATATAAATTTATATTGATGTGGGGCCATTTTTGACGGAGATACGGCCATCCATTTAATTTATAGTGTTAAAAAAAAAAGTGTCATAAATCATTTTTTTAAATGCAGTTTTGCTTCATAGATGGGCCAAGTTCTAAATATAAATTTATATTGATGTGGGGCCATTTTTGACGGAGATACGGCCATCCATTTAATTTATAGTGTTAAAAAAAAAAGTGTCATAAATCATTTTTTTAAATGCAGTTTTGCTTCATAGATGGGCCAAGTTCTAAATATAAATTTATATTGATGTGGGGCCATTTTTGACGGAGATACGGCCATCCATTTAATTTATAGTGTTAAAAAAAAAAGTGTCATAAATCATTTTTTTAAATGCAGTTTTGCTTCATAGATGGGCCAAGTTCTAAATATAAATTTATATTGATGTGGGGCCATTTTTGACGGAGATACGGCCATCCATTTAATTTATAGTGTTAAAAAAAAAAGTGTCATAAATCATTTTTTTAAATGCAGTTTTGCTTCATAGATGGGCCAAGTTCTAAATATAAATTTATATTGATGTGGGGCCATTTTTGACGGAGATACGGCCATCCATTTAATTTATAGTGTTAAAAAAAAAGTGTCATAAATCATTTTTTTAAATGCAGTTTTGCTTCATAGATGGGCCAAGTTCTAAATATAAATTTATATTGATGTGGGGCCATTTTTGACGGAGATACGGCCATCCATTTAATTTATAGTGTTAAAAAAAAAAGTGTCATAAATCATTTTTTTAAATGCAGTTTTGCTTCATAGATGGGCCAAGTTCTAAATATAAATTTATATTGATGTGGGGCCATTTTTGACGGAGATACGGCCATCCATTTAATTTATAGTGTTAAAAAAAAAAGTGTCATAAATCATTTTTTTAAATGCAGTTTTGCTTCATAGATGGGCCAAGTTCTAAATATAAATTTATATTGATGTGGGGCCATTTTTGACGGAGATACGGCCATCCATTTAATTTATAGTGTTAAAAAAAAAGTGTCATAAATCATTTTTTTAAATGCAGTTTTGCTTCATAGATGGGCCAAGTTCTAAATATAAATTTATATTGATGTGGGGCCATTTTTGACGGAGATACGGCCATCCATTTAATTTATAGTGTTAAAAAAAAAAGTGTCATAAATCATTTTTTTAAATGCAGTTTTGCTTCATAGATGGGCCAAGTTCTAAATATAAATTTATATTGATGTGGGGCCATTTTTGACGGAGATACGGCCATCCATTTAATTTATAGTGTTAAAAAAAAAAGTGTCATAAATCATTTTTTTAAATGCAGTTTTGCTTCATAGATGGGCCAAGTTCTAAATATAAATTTATATTGATGTGGGGCCATTTTTGACGGAGATACGGCCATCCATTTAATTTATAGTGTTAAAAAAAAAAGTGTCATAAATCATTTTTTTAAATGCAGTTTTGCTTCATAGATGGGCCAAGTTCTAAATATAAATTTATATTGATGTGGGGCCATTTTTGACGGAGATACGGCCATCCATTTAATTTATAGTGTTAAAAAAAAAGTGTCATAAATCATTTTTTTAAATGCAGTTTTGCTTCATAGATGGGCCAAGTTCTAAATATAAATTTATATTGATGTGGGGCCATTTTTGACGGAGATACGGCCATCCATTTAATTTATAGTGTTAAAAAAAAAAGTGTCATAAATCATTTTTTTAAATGCAGTTTTGCTTCATAGATGGGCCAAGTTCTAAATATAAATTTATATTGATGTGGGGCCATTTTTGACGGAGATACGGCCATCCATTTAATTTATAGTGTTAAAAAAAAAAGTGTCATAAATCATTTTTTTAAATGCAGTTTTGCTTCATAGATGGGCCAAGTTCTAAATATAAATTTATATTGATGTGGGGCCATTTTTGACGGAGATACGGCCATCCATTTAATTTATAGTGTTAAAAAAAAAAGTGTCATAAATCATTTTTTTAAATGCAGTTTTGCTTCATAGATGGGCCAAGTTCTAAATATAAATTTATATTGATGTGGGGCCATTTTTGACGGAGATACGGCCATCCATTTAATTTATAGTGTTAAAAAAAAAAGTTTCATAAATCATTTTTTTAAATGCAGTTTTGCTTCATAGATGGGCCAAGTTCTAAATATAAATTTATATTGATGTGGGGCCATTTTTGACGGAGATACGGCCATCCATTTAATTTATAGTGTTAAAAAAAAAAAGTGTCATAAATCATTTTTTTAAATGCAGTTTTGCTTCATAGATGGGCCAAGTTCTAAATATAAATTTATATTGATGTGGGGCCATTTTTGACGGAGATACGGCCATCCATTTAATTTATAGTGTTAAAAAAAAAAGTGTCATAAATCATTTTTTTAAATGCAGTTTTGCTTCATAGATGGGCCAAGTTCTAAATATAAATTTATATTGATGTGGGGCCATTTTTGACGGAGATACGGCCATCCATTTAATTTATAGTGTTAAAAAAAAAAGTGTCATAAATCATTTTTTTAAATGCAGTTTTGCTTCATAGATGGGCCAAGTTCTAAATATAAATTTATATTGATGTGGGGCCATTTTTGACGGAGATACGGCCATCCATTTAATTTATAGTGTTAAAAAAAAAAGTGTCATAAATCATTTTTTTAAATGCAGTTTTGCTTCATAGATGGGCCAAGTTCTAAATATAAATTTATATTGATGTGGGGCCATTTTTGACGGAGATACGGCCATCCATTTAATTTATAGTGTTAAAAAAAAAAGTGTCATAAATCATTTTTTTAAATGCAGTTTTGCTTCATAGATGGGCCAAGTTCTAAATATAAATTTATATTGATGTGGGGCCATTTTTGACGGAGATACGGCCATCCATTTAATTTATAGTGTTAAAAAAAAAAGTGTCATAAATCATTTTTTTAAATGCAGTTTTGCTTCATAGATGGGCCAAGTTCTAAATATAAATTTATATTGATGTGGGGCCATTTTTGACGGAGATACGGCCATCCATTTAATTTATAGTGTTAAAAAAAAAAGTGTCATAAATCATTTTTTTAAATGCAGTTTTGCTTCATAGATGGGCCAAGTTCTAAATATAAATTTATATTGATGTGGGGCCATTTTTGACGGAGATACGGCCATCCATTTAATTTATAGTGTTAAAAAAAAAAGTGTCATAAATCATTTTTTTAAATGCAGTTTTGCTTCATAGATGGGCCAAGTTCTAAATATAAATTTATATTGATGTGGGGCCATTTTTGACGGAGATACGGCCATCCATTTAATTTATAGTGTTAAAAAAAAAAGTGTCATAAATCATTTTTTTAAATGCAGTTTTGCTTCATAGATGGGCCAAGTTCTAAATATAAATTTATATTGATGTGGGGCCATTTTTGACGGAGATACGGCCATCCATTTAATTTATAGTGTTAAAAAAAAAAGTGTCATAAATCATTTTTTTAAATGCAGTTTTGCTTCATAGATGGGCCAAGTTCTAAATATAAATTTATATTGATGTGGGGCCATTTTTGACGGAGATACGGCCATCCATTTAATTTATAGTGTTAAAAAAAAAAGTGTCATAAATCATTTTTTTAAATGCAGTTTTGCTTCATAGATGGGCCAAGTTCTAAATATAAATTTATATTGATGTGGGGCCATTTTTGACGGAGATACGGCCATCCATTTAATTTATAGTGTTAAAAAAAAAAGTGTCATAAATCATTTTTTTAAATGCAGTTTTGCTTCATAGATGGGCCAAGTTCTAAATATAAATTTATATTGATGTGGGGCCATTTTTGACGGAGATACGGCCATCCATTTAATTTATAGTGTTAAAAAAAAAAGTGTCATAAATCATTTTTTTAAATGCAGTTTTGCTTCATAGATGGGCCAAGTTCTAAATATAAATTTATATTGATGTGGGGCCATTTTTGACGGAGATACGGCCATCCATTTAATTTATAGTGTTAAAAAAAAAAGTGTCATAAATCATTTTTTTAAATGCAGTTTTGCTTCATAGATGGGCCAAGTTCTAAATATAAATTTATATTGATGTGGGGCCATTTTTGACGGAGATACGGCCATCCATTTAATTTATAGTGTTAAAAAAAAAAGTGTCATAAATCATTTTTTTAAATGCAGTTTTGCTTCATAGATGGGCCAAGTTCTAAATATAAATTTATATTGATGTGGGGCCATTTTTGACGGAGATACGGCCATCCATTTAATTTATAGTGTTAAAAAAAAAAGCTTCATAAATCATTTTTTTAAATGCAGTTTTGCTTCATAGATGGGCCAAGTTCTAAATATAAATTTATATTGATGTGGGGCCATTTTTTGACGGAGATACGGCCATCCATTTAATTTATAGTGTTAAAAAAAAAGTGTCATAAATCATTTTTTTAAATGCAGTTTTGCTTCATAGATGGGCCAAGTTCTAAATATAAATTTATATTGATGTGGGGCCATTTTTGACGGAGATACGGCCATCCATTTAATTTATAGTGTTAAAAAAAAAAAGTGTCATAAATCATTTTTTTAAATGCAGTTTTGCTTCATAGATGGGCCAAGTTCTAAATATAAATTTATATTGATGTGGGGCCATTTTTGACGGAGATACGGCCATCCATTTAATTTATAGTGTTAAAAAAAAAAGTGTCATAAATCATTTTTTTAAATGCAGTTTTGCTTCATAGATGGGCCAAGTTCTAAATATAAATTTATATTGATGTGGGGCCATTTTTGACGGAGATACGGCCATCCATTTAATTTATAGTGTTAAAAAAAAAAGTGTCATAAATCATTTTTTTAAATGCAGTTTTGCTTCATAGATGGGCCAAGTTCTAAATATAAATTTATATTGATGTGGGGCCATTTTTGACGGAGATACGGCCATCCATTTAATTTATAGTGTTAAAAAAAAAAGTGTCATAAATCATTTTTTTAAATGCAGTTTTGCTTCATAGATGGGCCAAGTTCTAAATATAAATTTATATTGATGTGGGGCCATTTTTGACGGAGATACGGCCATCCATTTAATTTATAGTGTTAAAAAAAAAAGTGTCATAAATCATTTTTTTAAATGCAGTTTTGCTTCATAGATGGGCCAAGTTCTAAATATAAATTTATATTGATGTGGGGCCATTTTTGACGGAGATACGGCCATCCATTTAATTTATAGTGTTAAAAAAAAAAGTGTCATAAATCATTTTTTTAAATGCAGTTTTGCTTCATAGATGGGCCAAGTTCTAAATATAAATTTATATTGATGTGGGGCCATTTTTGACGGAGATACGGCCATCCATTTAATTTATAGTGTTAAAAAAAAAGTGTCATAAATCATTTTTTTAAATGCAGTTTTGCTTCATAGATGGGCCAAGTTCTAAATATAAATTTATATTGATGTGGGGCCATTTTTGACGGAGATACGGCCATCCATTTAATTTATAGTGTTAAAAAAAAAAGTGTCATAAATCATTTTTTTAAATGCAGTTTTGCTTCATAGATGGGCCAAGTTCTAAATATAAATTTATATTGATGTGGGGCCATTTTTGACGGAGATACGGCCATCCATTTAATTTATAGTGTTAAAAAAAAAAGTGTCATAAATCATTTTTTTAAATGCAGTTTTGCTTCATAGATGGGCCAAGTTCTAAATATAAATTTATATTGATGTGGGGCCATTTTTGACGGAGATACGGCCATCCATTTAATTTATAGTGTTAAAAAAAAAAGTGTCATAAATCATTTTTTTAAATGCAGTTTTGCTTCATAGATGGGCCAAGTTCTAAATATAAATTTATATTGATGTGGGGCCATTTTTGACGGAGATACGGCCATCCATTTAATTTATAGTGTTAAAAAAAAAAGTGTCATAAATCATTTTTTTAAATGCAGTTTTGCTTCATAGATGGGCCAAGTTCTAAATATAAATTTATATTGATGTGGGGCCATTTTTGACGGAGATACGGCCATCCATTTAATTTATAGTGTTAAAAAAAAAAGTGTCATAAATCATTTTTTTAAATGCAGTTTTGCTTCATAGATGGGCCAAGTTCTAAATATAAATTTATATTGATGTGGGGCCATTTTTGACGGAGATACGGCCATCCATTTAATTTATAGTGTTAAAAAAAAAAGTGTCATAAATCATTTTTTTAAATGCAGTTTTGCTTCATAGATGGGCCAAGTTCTAAATATAAATTTATATTGATGTGGGGCCATTTTTGACGGAGATACGGCCATCCATTTAATTTATAGTGTTAAAAAAAAAAAGTGTCATAAATCATTTTTTTAAATGCAGTTTTGCTTCATAGATGGGCCAAGTTCTAAATATAAATTTATATTGATGTGGGGCCATTTTTGACGGAGATACGGCCATCCATTTAATTTATAGTGTTAAAAAAAAAAGTGTCATAAATCATTTTTTTAAATGCAGTTTTGCTTCATAGATGGGCCAAGTTCTAAATATAAATTTATATTGATGTGGGGCCATTTTTGACGGAGATACGGCCATCCATTTAATTTATAGTGTTAAAAAAAAAAGTGTCATAAATCATTTTTTTAAATGCAGTTTTGCTTCATAGATGGGCCAAGTTCTAAATATAAATTTATATTGATGTGGGGCCATTTTTGACGGAGATACGGCCATCCATTTAATTTATAGTGTTAAAAAAAAAAGTGTCATAAATCATTTTTTTAAATGCAGTTTTGCTTCATAGATGGGCCAAGTTCTAAATATAAATTTATATTGATGTGGGGCCATTTTTGACGGAGATACGGCCATCCATTTAATTTATAGTGTTAAAAAAAAAAAGTGTCATAAATCATTTTTTTAAATGCAGTTTTGCTTCATAGATGGGCCAAGTTCTAAATATAAATTTATATTGATGTGGGGCCATTTTTGACGGAGATACGGCCATCCATTTAATTTATAGTGTTAAAAAAAAAAGTGTCATAAATCATTTTTTTAAATGCAGTTTTGCTTCATAGATGGGCCAAGTTCTAAATATAAATTTATATTGATGTGGGGCCATTTTTTGACGGAGATACGGCCATCCATTTAATTTATAGTGTTAAAAAAAAAGTGTCATAAATCATTTTTTTAAATGCAGTTTTGCTTCATAGATGGGCCAAGTTCTAAATATAAATTTATATTGATGTGGGGCCATTTTTGACGGAGATACGGCCATCCATTTAATTTATAGTGTTAAAAAAAAAAGTGTCATAAATCATTTTTTTAAATGCAGTTTTGCTTCATAGATGGGCCAAGTTCTAAATATAAATTTATATTGATGTGGGGCCATTTTTGACGGAGATACGGCCATCCATTTAATTTATAGTGTTAAAAAAAAAAGTGTCATAAATCATTTTTTTAAATGCAGTTTTGCTTCATAGATGGGCCAAGTTCTAAATATAAATTTATATTGATGTGGGGCCATTTTTGACGGAGATACGGCCATCCATTTAATTTATAGTGTTAAAAAAAAAAGCTTCATAAATCATTTTTTTAAATGCAGTTTTGCTTCATAGATGGGCCAAGTTCTAAATATAAATTTATATTGATGTGGGGCCATTTTTGACGGAGATACGGCCATCCATTTAATTTATAGTGTTAAAAAAAAAAGTGTCATAAATCATTTTTTTAAATGCAGTTTTGCTTCATAGATGGGCCAAGTTCTAAATATAAATTTATATTGATGTGGGGCCATTTTTGACGGAGATACGGCCATCCATTTAATTTATAGTGTTAAAAAAAAAAGTGTCATAAATCATTTTTTTAAATGCAGTTTTGCTTCATAGATGGGCCAAGTTCTAAATATAAATTTATATTGATGTGGGGCCATTTTTGACGGAGATACGGCCATCCATTTAATTTATAGTGTTAAAAAAAAAGTGTCATAAATCATTTTTTTAAATGCAGTTTTGCTTCATAGATGGGCCAAGCTCTAAATATAAATTTATATTGATGTGGGGCCATTTTTGACGGAGATACGGCCATCCATTTAATTTATAGTGTTAAAAAAAAAAGTGTCATAAATCATTTTTTTAAATGCAGTTTTGCTTCATAGATGGGCCAAGTTCTAAATATAAATTTATATTGATGTGGGGCCATTTTTTGACGGAGATACGGCCATCCATTTAATTTATAGTGTTAAAAAAAAAAGTGTCATAAATCATTTTTTTAAATGCAGTTTTGCTTCATAGATGGGCCAAGTTCTAAATATAAATTTATATTGATGTGGGGCCATTTTTGACGGAGATACGGCCATCCATTTAATTTATAGTGTTAAAAAAAAAAGTGTCATAAATCATTTTTTTAAATGCAGTTTTGCTTCATAGATGGGCCAAGTTCTAAATATAAATTTATATTGATGTGGGGCCATTTTTGACGGAGATACGGCCATCCATTTAATTTATAGTGTTAAAAAAAAAAGTGTCATAAATCATTTTTTTAAATGCAGTTTTGCTTCATAGATGGGCCAAGTTCTAAATATAAATTTATATTGATGTGGGGCCATTTTTGACGGAGATACGGCCATCCATTTAATTTATAGTGTTAAAAAAAAAAGTGTCATAAATCATTTTTTTAAATGCAGTTTTGCTTCATAGATGGGCCAAGTTCTAAATATAAATTTATATTGATGTGGGGCCATTTTTGACGGAGATACGGCCATCCATTTAATTTATAGTGTAAAAAAAAAAGTGTCATAAATCATTTTTTTAAATGCAGTTTTGCTTCATAGATGGGCCAAGTTCTAAATATAAATTTATATTGATGTGGGGCCATTTTTGACGGAGATACGGCCATCCATTTAATTTATAGTGTTAAAAAAAAAAGTGTCATAAATCATTTTTTTAAATGCAGTTTTGCTTCATAGATGGGCCAAGTTCTAAATATAAATTTATATTGATGTGGGGCCATTTTTGACGGAGATACGGCCATCCATTTAATTTATAGTGTTAAAAAAAAAAGTGTCATAAATCATTTTTTTAAATGCAGTTTTGCTTCATAGATGGGCCAAGTTCTAAATATAAATTTATATTGATGTGGGGCCATTTTTGACGGAGATACGGCCATCCATTTAATTTATAGTGTTAAAAAAAAAAGTGTCATAAATCATTTTTTTAAATGCAGTTTTGCTTCATAGATGGGCCAAGTTCTAAATATAAATTTATATTGATGTGGGGCCATTTTTGACGGAGATACGGCCATCCATTTAATTTATAGTGTTAAAAAAAAAAGTGTCATAAATAATTTTTTTAAATGCAGTTTTGCTTCATAGATGGGCCAAGTTCTAAATATAAATTTATATTGATGTGGGGCCATTTTTGACGGAGATACGGCCATCCATTTAATTTATAGTGTTAAAAAAAAAAGTGTCATAAATCATTTTTTTAAATGCAGTTTTGCTTCATAGATGGGCCAAGTTCTAAATATAATTTTATATTGATGTGGGGCCATTTTTTGACGGAGATACGGCCATCCATTTAATTTATAGTGTTAAAAAAAAAAAGTGTCATAAAACATTTTTTTAAATGCAGTTTTGCTTCATAATGGGCCAAGTTCTAAATATAAATTTATATTGATGTGGGGCCATTTTTGACGGAGATACGGCCATCCATTTAATTTATAGTGTTAAAAAAAAAAGTGTCATAAATCATTTTTTTAAATGCAGTTTTGCTTCATAGATGGGCCAAGTTTTAAATATAAATTTATATTGATGTGGGGCCATTTTTTGACGGAGATACGGCCATCCCTTTAATTTATAGTGTTAAAAAAAAAAGTGTCATAAATCATTTTTTTAAATGCAGTTTTGCTTCATAGATGGGCCAAGTTTTAAATATAAATTTATATTGATGTGGGGCCATTTTTGACGGAGATACGGCCATCCATTTAATTTATAGTGTTAAAAAAAAAAGTGTCATAAATCATTTTTTTAAATGCAGTTTTGCTTCATAGATGGGCCAAGTTCTAAATATAAATTTATATTGATGTGGGGCCATTTTTGACGGAGATACGGCCATCCATTTAATTTATAGTGTTAAAAAAAAAAGTGTCATAAATCATTTTTTTAAATGCAGTTTTGCTTCATAGATGGGCCAAGTTCTAAATATAAATTTATATTGATGTGGGGCCATTTTTGACGGAGATACGGCCATCCATTTAATTTATAGTGTTAAAAAAAAAAGTGTCATAAATCATTTTTTTAAATGCAGTTTTGCTTCATAGATGGGCCAAGTTCTAAATATAAATTTATATTGATGTGGGGCCATTTTTGACGGAGATACGGCCATCCATTTAATTTATAGTGTTAAAAAAAAAAGTGTCATAAATCATTTTTTTAAATGCAGTTTTGCTTCATAGATGGGCCAAGTTCTAAATATAAATTTATATTGATGTGGGGCCATTTTTGACGGAGATACGGCCATCCATTTAATTTATAGTGTTAAAAAAAAAAAGTGTCATAAATCATTTTTTTAAATGCAGTTTTGCTTCATAGATGGGCCAAGTTCTAAATATAAATTTATATTGATGTGGGGCCATTTTTGACGGAGATACGGCCATCCATTTAATTTATAGTGTTAAAAAAAAAAGTGTCATAAATCATTTTTTTAAATGCAGTTTTGCTTCATAGATGGGCCAAGTTCTAAATATAAATTTATATTGATGTGGGGCCATTTTTGACGGAGATACGGCCATCCATTTAATTTATAGTGTTAAAAAAAAAAGTGTCATAAATCATTTTTTTAAATGCAGTTTTGCTTCATAGATGGGCCAAGTTCTAAATATAAATTTATATTGATGTGGGGCCATTTTTGACGGAGATACGGCCATCCATTTAATTTATAGTGTTAAAAAAAAAAAGTGTCATAAATCATTTTTTTAAATGCAGTTTTGCTTCATAGATGGGCCAAGTTCTAAATATAAATTTATATTGATGTGGGGCCATTTTTGACGGAGATACGGCCATCCATTTAATTTATAGTGTTAAAAAAAAAAGTGTCATAAATCATTTTTTTAAATGCAGTTTTGCTTCATAGATGGGCCAAGCTCTAAATATAAATTTATATTGATGTGGGGCCATTTTTGACGGAGATACGGCCATCCATTTAATTTATAGTGTTAAAAAAAAAAGTGTCATAAATCATTTTTTTAAATGCAGTTTTGCTTCATAGATGGGCCAAGTTCTAAATATAAATTTATATTGATGTGGGGCCATTTTTGACGGAGATACGGCCATCCATTTAATTTATAGTGTTAAAAAAAAAAGTGTCATAAATCATTTTTTTAAATGCAGTTTTGCTTCATAGATTGAGCCAAGTTCTAAATATAAATTTATATTGATGTGAGGCCATTTTTTGAGAGAGATACGGCCATCCCATTTAATTTATAGTGTTAAAAAAAAAGCTTCATAAATCATTTTTTTAAATGCAGTTTTGCTTCATAGATGGGCCAAGTTCTAAATATAAATTTATATTGATGTGGGGCCATTTTTGACGGAGATACGGCCATCCATTTAATTTATAGTGTTAAAAAAAAAAGTGTCATAAATCATTTTTTTAAATGCAGTTTTGCTTCATAGATGGGCCAAGTTCTAAATATAAATTTATATTGATGTGGGGCCATTTTTGACGGAGATACGGCCATCCATTTAATTTATAGTGTTAAAAAAAAAAGTGTCATAAATCATTTTTTTAAATGCAGTTTTGCTTCATAGATGGGCCAAGTTCTAAATATAAATTTATATTGATGTGGGGCCATTTTTGACGGAGATACGGCCATCCATTTAATTTATAGTGTTAAAAAAAAAAGTGTCATAAATCATTTTTTTAAATGCAGTTTTGCTTCATAGATGGGCCAAGTTCTAAATATAAATTTATATTGATGTGGGGCCATTTTTGACGGAGATACGGCCATCCATTTAATTTATAGTGTTAAAAAAAAAAGTGTCATAAATCATTTTTTTAAATGCAGTTTTGCTTCATAGATGGGCCAAGTTCTAAATATAAATTTATATTGATGTGGGGCCATTTTTGACGGAGATACGGCCATCCATTTAATTTATAGTGTTAAAAAAAAAAGTGTCATAAATCATTTTTTTAAATGCAGTTTTGCTTCATAGATGGGCCAAGTTCTAAATATAAATTTATATTGATGTGGGGCCATTTTTGACGGAGATACGGCCATCCATTTAATTTATAGTGTTAAAAAAAAAAGTGTCATAAATCATTTTTTTAAATGCAGTTTTGCTTCATAGATGGGCCAAGTTCTAAATATAAATTTATATTGATGTGGGGCCATTTTTGACGGAGATACGGCCATCCATTTAATTTATAGTGTTAAAAAAAAAAGTGTCATAAATCATTTTTTTAAATGCAGTTTTGCTTCATAGATGGGCCAAGTTCTAAATATAAATTTATATTGATGTGGGGCCATTTTTGACGGAGATACGGCCATCCATTTAATTTATAGTGTTAAAAAAAAAAGTGTCATAAATCATTTTTTTAAATGCAGTTTTGCTTCATAGATGGGCCAAGTTCTAAATATAAATTTATATTGATGTGGGGCCATTTTTGACGGAGATACGGCCATCCATTTAATTTATAGTGTTAAAAAAAAAAGTGTCATAAATCATTTTTTTAAATGCAGTTTTGCTTCATAGATGGGCCAAGTTCTAAATATAAATTTATATTGATGTGGGGCCATTTTTGACGGAGATACGGCCATCCATTTAATTTATAGTGTTAAAAAAAAAAGTGTCATAAATCATTTTTTTAAATGCAGTTTTGCTTCATAGATGGGCCAAGTTCTAAATATAAATTTATATTGATGTGGGGCCATTTTTGACGGAGATACGGCCATCCATTTAATTTATAGTGTTAAAAAAAAAAGTGTCATAAATCATTTTTTTAAATGCAGTTTTGCTTCATAGATGGGCCAAGTTCTAAATATAAATTTATATTGATGTGGGGCCATTTTTGACGGAGATACGGCCATCCATTTAATTTATAGTGTTAAAAAAAAAAGTGTCATAAATCATTTTTTTAAATGCAGTTTTGCTTCATAGATGGGCCAAGTTCTAAATATAAATTTATATTGATGTGGGGCCATTTTTGACGGAGATACGGCCATCCATTTAATTTATAGTGTTAAAAAAAAAAGTGTCATAAATCATTTTTTTAAATGCAGTTTTGCTTCATAGATGGGCCAAGTTCTAAATATAAATTTATATTGATGTGGGGCCATTTTTGACGGAGATACGGCCATCCATTTAATTTATAGTGTTAAAAAAAAAAGTGTCATAAATCATTTTTTTAAATGCAGTTTTGCTTCATAGATGGGCCAAGTTCTAAATATAAATTTATATTGATGTGGGGCCATTTTTGACGGAGATACGGCCATCCATTTAATTTATAGTGTTAAAAAAAAAAGTGTCATAAATCATTTTTTTAAATGCAGTTTTGCTTCATAGATGGGCCAAGTTCTAAATATAAATTTATATTGATGTGGGGCCATTTTTGACGGAGATACGGCCATCCATTTAATTTATAGTGTTAAAAAAAAAAGTGTCATAAATCATTTTTTTAAATGCAGTTTTGCTTCATAGATGGGCCAAGTTCTAAATATAAATTTATATTGATGTGGGGCCATTTTTGACGGAGATACGGCCATCCATTTAATTTATAGTGTTAAAAAAAAAAGTGTCATAAATCATTTTTTTAAATGCAGTTTTGCTTCATAGATGGGCCAAGTTCTAAATATAAATTTATATTGATGTGGGGCCATTTTTGACGGAGATACGGCCATCCATTTAATTTATAGTGTTAAAAAAAAAAGTGTCATAAATCATTTTTTTAAATGCAGTTTTGCTTCATAGATGGGCCAAGTTCTAAATATAAATTTATATTGATGTGGGGCCATTTTTGACGGAGATACGGCCATCCATTTAATTTATAGTGTTAAAAAAAAAAGTGTCATAAATCATTTTTTTAAATGCAGTTTTGCTTCATAGATGGGCCAAGTTCTAAATATAAATTTATATTGATGTGGGGCCATTTTTGACGGAGATACGGCCATCCATTTAATTTATAGTGTTAAAAAAAAAAAGTGTCATAAATCATTTTTTTAAATGCAGTTTTGCTTCATAGATGGGCCAAGTTCTAAATATAAATTTATATTGATGTGGGGCCATTTTTGACGGAGATACGGCCATCCATTTAATTTATAGTGTTAAAAAAAAAAGTGTCATAAATCATTTTTTTAAATGCAGTTTTGCTTCATAGATGGGCCAAGTTCTAAATATAAATTTATATTGATGTGGGGCCATTTTTGACGGAGATACGGCCATCCATTTAATTTATAGTGTTAAAAAAAAAAGTGTCATAAATCATTTTTTTAAATGCAGTTTTGCTTCATAGATGGGCCAAGTTCTAAATATAAATTTATATTGATGTGGGGCCATTTTTGACGGAGATACGGCCATCCATTTAATTTATAGTGTTAAAAAAAAAAGTGTCATAAATCATTTTTTTAAATGCAGTTTTGCTTCATAGATGGGCCAAGTTCTAAATATAAATTTATATTGATGTGGGGCCATTTTTGACGGAGATACGGCCATCCATTTAATTTATAGTGTTAAAAAAAAAAGTGTCATAAATCATTTTTTTAAATGCAGTTTTGCTTCATAGATGGGCCAAGTTCTAAATATAAATTTATATTGATGTGGGGCCATTTTTGACGGAGATACGGCCATCCATTTAATTTATAGTGTTAAAAAAAAAAGTGTCATAAATCATTTTTTTAAATGCAGTTTTGCTTCATAGATGGGCCAAGTTCTAAATATAAATTTATATTGATGTGGGGCCATTTTTGACGGAGATACGGCCATCCATTTAATTTATAGTGTTAAAAAAAAAAGTGTCATAAATCATTTTTTTAAATGCAGTTTTGCTTCATAGATGGGCCAAGTTCTAAATATAAATTTATATTGATGTGGGGCCATTTTTGACGGAGATACGGCCATCCATTTAATTTATAGTGTTAAAAAAAAAAGTGTCATAAATCATTTTTTTAAATGCAGTTTTGCTTCATAGATGGGCCAAGTTCTAAATATAAATTTATATTGATGTGGGGCCATTTTTGACGGAGATACGGCCATCCATTTAATTTATAGTGTTAAAAAAAAAAGTGTCATAAATCATTTTTTTAAATGCAGTTTTGCTTCATAGATGGGCCAAGTTCTAAATATAAATTTATATTGATGTGGGGCCATTTTTGACGGAGATACGGCCATCCATTTAATTTATAGTGTTAAAAAAAAAAGTGTCATAAATCATTTTTTTAAATGCAGTTTTGCTTCATAGATGGGCCAAGTTCTAAATATAAATTTATATTGATGTGGGGCCATTTTTGACGGAGATACGGCCATCCATTTAATTTATAGTGTTAAAAAAAAAAGTGTCATAAATCATTTTTTTAAATGCAGTTTTGCTTCATAGATGGGCCAAGTTCTAAATATAAATTTATATTGATGTGGGGCCATTTTTGACGGAGATACGGCCATCCATTTAATTTATAGTGTTAAAAAAAAAAGTGTCATAAATCATTTTTTTAAATGCAGTTTTGCTTCATAGATGGGCCAAGTTCTAAATATAAATTTATATTGATGTGGGGCCATTTTTGACGGAGATACGGCCATCCATTTAATTTATAGTGTTAAAAAAAAAGTGTCATAAATCATTTTTTTAAATGCAGTTTTGCTTCATAGATGGGCCAAGTTCTAAATATAAATTTATATTGATGTGGGGCCATTTTTGACGGAGATACGGCCATCCATTTAATTTATAGTGTTAAAAAAAAAAGTGTCATAAATCATTTTTTTAAATGCAGTTTTGCTTCATAGATGGGCCAAGTTCTAAATATAAATTTATATTGATGTGGGGCCATTTTTGACGGAGATACGGCCATCCATTTAATTTATAGTGTTAAAAAAAAAAAGTGTCATAAATCATTTTTTTAAATGCAGTTTTGCTTCATAGATGGGCCAAGTTCTAAATATAAATTTATATTGATGTGGGGCCATTTTTGACGGAGATACGGCCATCCATTTAATTTATAGTGTTAAAAAAAAAA
The DNA here is from genome assembly GCF_018153295.1 of Drosophila grimshawi. Taxonomy (NCBI): domain Eukaryota; kingdom Metazoa; phylum Arthropoda; class Insecta; order Diptera; family Drosophilidae; genus Drosophila; species Drosophila grimshawi. The sequence goes on from NW_025063229.1 coordinate 20,892, forward strand.
GTGTCATAAATCATTTTTTTAAATGCAGTTTTGCTTCATAGATGGGCCAAGTTCTAAATATAAATTTATATTGATGTGGGGCCATTTTTGACGGAGATACGGCCATCCATTTAATTTATAGTGTTAAAAAAAAAAGTGTCATAAATCATTTTTTTAAATGCAGTTTTGCTTCATAGATGGGCCAAGTTCTAAATATAAATTTATATTGATGTGGGGCCATTTTTGACGGAGATACGGCCATCCATTTAATTTATAGTGTTAAAAAAAAAAGTGTCATAAATCATTTTTTTAAATGCAGTTTTGCTTCATAGATGGGCCAAGTTCTAAATATAAATTTATATTGATGTGGGGCCATTTTTGACGGAGATACGGCCATCCATTTAATTTATAGTGTTAAAAAAAAAAGTGTCATAAATCATTTTTTTAAATGCAGTTTTGCTTCATAGATGGGCCAAGTTCTAAATATAAATTTATATTGATGTGGGGCCATTTTTGACGGAGATACGGCCATCCATTTAATTTATAGTGTTAAAAAAAAAAGTGTCATAAATCATTTTTTTAAATGCAGTTTTGCTTCATAGATGGGCCAAGTTCTAAATATAAATTTATATTGATGTGGGGCCATTTTTGACGGAGATACGGCCATCCATTTAATTTATAGTGTTAAAAAAAAAAGTGTCATAAATCATTTTTTTAAATGCAGTTTTGCTTCATAGATGGGCCAAGTTCTAAATATAAATTTATATTGATGTGGGGCCATTTTTGACGGAGATACGGCCATCCATTTAATTTATAGTGTTTAAAAAAAAAAGTGTCATAAATCATTTTTTTAAATGCAGTTTTGCTTCATAGATGGGCCAAGTTCTAAATATAAATTTATATTGATGTGGGGCCATTTTTGACGGAGATACGGCCATCCATTTAATTTATAGTGTTAAAAAAAAAAGTGTCATAAATCATTTTTTTAAATGCAGTTTTGCTTCATAGATGGGCCAAGTTCTAAATATAAATTTATATTGATGTGGGGCCATTTTTGACGGAGATACGGCCATCCATTTAATTTATAGTGTTAAAAAAAAAAGTGTCATAAATCATTTTTTTAAATGCAGTTTTGCTTCATAGATGGGCCAAGTTCTAAATATAAATTTATATTGATGTGGGGCCATTTTTGACGGAGATACGGCCATCCATTTAATTTATAGTGTTAAAAAAAAAAAGTGTCATAAATCATTTTTTTAAATGCAGTTTTGCTTCATAGATGGGCCAAGTTCTAAATATAAATTTATATTGATGTGGGGCCATTTTTGACGGAGATACGGCCATCCATTTAATTTATAGTGTTAAAAAAAAAAGTGTCATAAATCATTTTTTTAAATGCAGTTTTGCTTCATAGATGGGCCAAGTTCTAAATATAAATTTATATTGATGTGGGGCCATTTTTGACGGAGATACGGCCATCCATTTAATTTATAGTGTTAAAAAAAAAAGTGTCATAAATCATTTTTTTAAATGCAGTTTTGCTTCATAGATGGGCCAAGTTCTAAATATAAATTTATATTGATGTGGGGCCATTTTTGACGGAGATACGGCCATCCATTTAATTTATAGTGTTAAAAAAAAAAGTGTCATAAATCATTTTTTTAAATGCAGTTTTGCTTCATAGATGGGCCAAGTTCTAAATATAAATTTATATTGATGTGGGGCCATTTTTGACGGAGATACGGCCATCCATTTAATTTATAGTGTTAAAAAAAAAAGTGTCATAAATCATTTTTTTAAATGCAGTTTTGCTTCATAGATGGGCCAAGTTCTAAATATAAATTTATATTGATGTGGGGCCATTTTTGACGGAGATACGGCCATCCATTTAATTTATAGTGTTAAAAAAAAAAGTGTCATAAATCATTTTTTTAAATGCAGTTTTGCTTCATAGATGGGCCAAGTTCTAAATATAAATTTATATTGATGTGGGGCCATTTTTGACGGAGATACGGCCATCCATTTAATTTATAGTGTTAAAAAAAAAAGTGTCATAAATCATTTTTTTAAATGCAGTTTTGCTTCATAGATGGGCCAAGTTCTAAATATAAATTTATATTGATGTGGGGCCATTTTTGACGGAGATACGGCCATCCATTTAATTTATAGTGTTAAAAAAAAAAGTGTCATAAATCATTTTTTTAAATGCAGTTTTGCTTCATAGATGGGCCAAGTTCTAAATATAAATTTATATTGATGTGGGGCCATTTTTGACGGAGATACGGCCATCCATTTAATTTATAGTGTTAAAAAAAAAAGTGTCATAAATCATTTTTTTAAATGCAGTTTTGCTTCATAGATGGGCCAAGTTCTAAATATAAATTTATATTGATGTGGGGCCATTTTTGACGGAGATACGGCCATCCATTTAATTTATAGTGTTAAAAAAAAAAGTGTCATAAATCATTTTTTTAAATGCAGTTTTGCTTCATAGATGGGCCAAGTTCTAAATATAAATTTATATTGATGTGGGGCCATTTTTGACGGAGATACGGCCATCCATTTAATTTATAGTGTTAAAAAAAAAAGTGTCATAAATCATTTTTTTAAATGCAGTTTTGCTTCATAGATGGGCCAAGTTCTAAATATAAATTTATATTGATGTGGGGCCATTTTTGACGGAGATACGGCCATCCATTTAATTTATAGTGTTAAAAAAAAAAAGTTTCATAAATCATTTTTTTAAATGCAGTTTTGCTTCATAGATGGGCCAAGTTCTAAATATAAATTTATATTGATGTGGGGCCATTTTTGACGGAGATACGGCCATCCATTTAATTTATAGTGTTAAAAAAAAAAGTGTCATAAATCATTTTTTTAAATGCAGTTTTGCTTCATAGATGGGCCAAGTTCTAAATATAAATTTATATTGATGTGGGGCCATTTTTGACGGAGATACGGCCATCCATTTAATTTATAGTGTTAAAAAAAAAAGTGTCATAAATCATCATTTTTTTAAATGCAGTTTTGCTTCATAGATGGGCCAAGTTCTAAATATAAATTTATATTGATGTGGGGCCATTTTTGACGGAGATACGGCCATCCATTTAATTTATAGTGTTAAAAAAAAAAGTGTCATAAATCATTTTTTTAAATGCAGTTTTGCTTCATAGATGGGCCAAGTTCTAAATATAAATTTATATTGATGTGGGGCCATTTTTGACGGAGATACGGCCATCCATTTAATTTATAGTGTTAAAAAAAAAAGTGTCATAAATCATTTTTTTAAATGCAGTTTTGCTTCATAGATGGGCCAAGTTCTAAATATAAATTTATATTGATGTGGGGCCATTTTTGACGGAGATACGGCCATCCATTTAATTTATAGTGTTAAAAAAAAAAGTGTCATAAATCATTTTTTTAAATGCAGTTTTGCTTCATAGATGGGCCAAGTTCTAAATATAAATTTATATTGATGTGGGGCCATTTTTGACGGAGATACGGCCATCCATTTAATTTATAGTGTTAAAAAAAAAAGTGTCATAAATCATTTTTTTAAATGCAGTTTTGCTTCATAGATGGGCCAAGTTCTAAATATAAATTTATATTGATGTGGGGCCATTTTTGACGGAGATACGGCCATCCATTTAATTTATAGTGTTAAAAAAAAAAGTGTCATAAATCATTTTTTTAAATGCAGTTTTGCTTCATAGATGGGCCAAGTTCTAAATATAAATTTATATTGATGTGGGGCCATTTTTGACGGAGATACGGCCATCCATTTAATTTATAGTGTTAAAAAAAAAAAGTGTCATAAATCATTTTTTTAAATGCAGTTTTGCTTCATAGATGGGCCAAGTTCTAAATATAAATTTATATTGATGTGGGGCCATTTTTGACGGAGATACGGCCATCCATTTAATTTATAGTGTTAAAAAAAAAAGTGTCATAAATCATTTTTTTAAATGCAGTTTTGCTTCATAGATGGGCCAAGTTCTAAATATAAATTTATATTGATGTGGGGCCATTTTTGACGGAGATACGGCCATCCATTTAATTTATAGTGTTAAAAAAAAAAGTGTCATAAATCATTTTTTTAAATGCAGTTTTGCTTCATAGATGGGCCAAGTTCTAAATATAAATTTATATTGATGTGGGGCCATTTTTGACGGAGATACGGCCATCCATTTAATTTATAGTGTAAAAAAAAAAAGTGTCATAAATCATTTTTTTAAATGCAGTTTTGCTTCATAGATGGGCCAAGTTCTAAATATAAATTTATATTGATGTGGGGCCATTTTTGACGGAGATACGGCCATCCATTTAATTTATAGTGTTAAAAAAAAAAGTGTCATAAATCATTTTTTTAAATGCAGTTTTGCTTCATAGATGGGCCAAGTTCTAAATATAAATTTATATTGATGTGGGGCCATTTTTGACGGAGATACGGCCATCCATTTAATTTATAGTGTTAAAAAAAAAAGTGTCATAAATCATTTTTTTAAATGCAGTTTTGCTTCATAGATGGGCCAAGTTCTAAATATAAATTTATATTGATGTGGGGCCATTTTTGACGGAGATACGGCCATCCATTTAATTTATAGTGTTAAAAAAAAAAGTGTCATAAATCATTTTTTTAAATGCAGTTTTGCTTCATAGATGGGCCAAGTTCTAAATATAAATTTATATTGATGTGGGGCCATTTTTGACGGAGATACGGCCATCCATTTAATTTATAGTGTTAAAAAAAAAAGTGTCATAAATCATTTTTTTAAATGCAGTTTTGCTTCATAGATGGGCCAAGTTCTAAATATAAATTTATATTGATGTGGGGCCATTTTTGACGGAGATACGGCCATCCATTTAATTTATAGTGTTAAAAAAAAAAGTGTCATAAATCATTTTTTTAAATGCAGTTTTGCTTCATAGATGGGCCAAGTTCTAAATATAAATTTATATTGATGTGGGGCCATTTTTGACGGAGATACGGCCATCCATTTAATTTATAGTGTTAAAAAAAAAAATGTCATAAATAATTTTTTTAAATGCAGTTTTGCTTCATAGATGGGCCAAGTTCTAAATATAAATTTATATTGATGTGGGGCCATTTTTGACGGAGATACGGCCATCCATTTAATTTATAGTGTTAAAAAAAAAAGTGTCATAAATCATTTTTTTAAATGCAGTTTTGCTTCATAGATGGGCCAAGTTCTAAATATAAATTTATATTGATGTGGGGCCATTTTTGACGGAGATACGGCCATCCATTTAATTTATAGTGTTAAAAAAAAAAGTGTCATAAATCATTTTTTTAAATGCAGTTTTGCTTCATAGATGGGCCAAGTTCTAAATATAAATTTATATTGATGTGGGGCCATTTTTGACGGAGATACGGCCATCCATTTAATTTATAGTGTTAAAAAAAAAAGTGTCATAAATCATTTTTTTAAATGCAGTTTTGCTTCATAGATGGGCCAAGTTCTAAATATAAATTTATATTGATGTGGGGCCATTTTTGACGGAGATACGGCCATCCATTTAATTTATAGTGTTAAAAAAAAAAGTGTCATAAATCATTTTTTTAAATGCAGTTTTGCTTCATAGATGGGCCAAGTTCTAAATATAAATTTATATTGATGTGGGGCCATTTTTGACGGAGATACGGCCATCCATTTAATTTATAGTGTTAAAAAAAAAAGTGTCATAAATCATTTTTTTAAATGCAGTTTTGCTTCATAGATGGGCCAAGTTCTAAATATAAATTTATATTGATGTGGGGCCATTTTTGACGGAGATACGGCCATCCATTTAATTTATAGTGTTAAAAAAAAAAGTGTCATAAATCATTTTTTTAAATGCAGTTTTGCTTCATAGATGGGCCAAGTTCTAAATATAAATTTATATTGATGTGGGGCCATTTTTGACGGAGATACGGCCATCCATTTAATTTATAGTGTTAAAAAAAAAAGTGTCATAAATCATTTTTTTAAATGCAGTTTTGCTTCATAGATGGGCCAAGTTCTAAATATAAATTTATATTGATGTGGGGCCATTTTTGACGGAGATACGGCCATCCATTTAATTTATAGTGTTAAAAAAAAAAGTGTCATAAATCATTTTTTTAAATGCAGTTTTGCTTCATAGATGGGCCAAGTTCTAAATATAAATTTATATTGATGTGGGGCCATTTTTGACGGAGATACGGCCATCCATTTAATTTATAGTGTTAAAAAAAAAAAGTGTCATAAATCATTTTTTTAAATGCAGTTTTGCTTCATAGATGGGCCAAGTTCTAAATATAAATTTATATTGATGTGGGGCCATTTTTGACGGAGATACGGCCATCCATTTAATTTATAGTGTTAAAAAAAAAAGTGTCATAAATCATTTTTTTAAATGCAGTTTTGCTTCATAGATGGGCCAAGTTCTAAATATAAATTTATATTGATGTGGGGCCATTTTTGACGGAGATACGGCCATCCATTTAATTTATAGTGTTAAAAAAAAAAGTGTCATAAATCATTTTTTTAAATGCAGTTTTGCTTCATAGATGGGCCAAGTTCTAAATATAAATTTATATTGATGTGGGGCCATTTTTGACGGAGATACGGCCATCCATTTAATTTATAGTGTTAAAAAAAAAAGTGTCATAAATCATTTTTTTAAATGCAGTTTTGCTTCATAGATGGGCCAAGTTCTAAATATAAATTTATATTGATGTGGGGCCATTTTTGACGGAGATACGGCCATCCATTTAATTTATAGTGTTAAAAAAAAAAGTGTCATAAATCATTTTTTTAAATGCAGTTTTGCTTCATAGATGGGCCAAGTTCTAAATATAAATTTATATTGATGTGGGGCCATTTTTGACGGAGATACGGCCATCCATTTAATTTATAGTGTTAAAAAAAAAAGTGTCATAAATCATTTTTTTAAATGCAGTTTTGCTTCATAGATGGGCCAAGTTCTAAATATAAATTTATATTGATGTGGGGCCATTTTTGACGGAGATACGGCCATCCATTTAATTTATAGTGTTAAAAAAAAAAGTGTCATAAATCATTTTTTTAAATGCAGTTTTGCTTCATAGATGGGCCAAGTTCTAAATATAAATTTATATTGATGTGGGGCCATTTTTGACGGAGATACGGCCATCCATTTAATTTATAGTGTTAAAAAAAAAAGTGTCATAAATCATTTTTTTAAATGCAGTTTTGCTTCATAGATGGGCCAAGTTCTAAATATAAATTTATATTGATGTGGGGCCATTTTTGACGGAGATACGGCCATCCATTTAATTTATAGTGTTAAAAAAAAAAGTGTCATAAATCATTTTTTTAAATGCAGTTTTGCTTCATAGATGGGCCAAGTTCTAAATATAAATTTATATTGATGTGGGGCCATTTTTGACGGAGATACGGCCATCCATTTAATTTATAGTGTTAAAAAAAAAAGTGTCATAAATCATTTTTTTAAATGCAGTTTTGCTTCATAGATGGGCCAAGTTCTAAATATAAATTTATATTGATGTGGGGCCATTTTTGACGGAGATACGGCCATCCATTTAATTTATAGTGTTAAAAAAAAAAGTGTCATAAATCATTTTTTTAAATGCAGTTTTGCTTCATAGATGGGCCAAGTTCTAAATATAAATTTATATTGATGTGGGGCCATTTTTTGACGGAGATACGGCCATCCATTTAATTTATAGTGTTAAAAAAAAAATGTCATAAATCATTTTTTTAAATGCAGTTTTGCTTCATAGATGGGCCAAGTTCTAAATATAAATTTATATTGATGTGGGGCCATTTTTGACGGAGATACGGCCATCCATTTAATTTATAGTGTTAAAAAAAAAAGTGTCATAAATCATTTTTTTAAATGCAGTTTTGCTTCATAGATGGGCCAAGTTCTAAATATAAATTTATATTGATGTGGGGCCATTTTTGACGGAGATACGGCCATCCATTTAATTTATAGTGTTAAAAAAAAAAGTGTCATAAATCATTTTTTTAAATGCAGTTTTGCTTCATAGATGGGCCAAGTTCTAAATATAAATTTATATTGATGTGGGGCCATTTTTGACGGAGATACGGCCATCCATTTAATTTATAGTGTTAAAAAAAAAAAGTGTCATAAATCATTTTTTTAAATGCAGTTTTGCTTCATAGATGGGCCAAGTTCTAAATATAAATTTATATTGATGTGGGGCCATTTTTTGACGGAGATACGGCCATCCATTTAATTTATAGTGTTAAAAAAAAAAGTGTCATAAATCATTTTTTTAAATGCAGTTTTGCTTCATAGATGGGCCAAGTTCTAAATATAAATTTATATTGATGTGGGGCCATTTTTGACGGAGATACGGCCATCCATTTAATTTATAGTGTTAAAAAAAAAAGTGTCATAAATCATTTTTTTAAATGCAGTTTTGCTTCATAGATGGGCCAAGTTCTAAATATAAATTTATATTGATGTGGGGCCATTTTTGACGGAGATACGGCCATCCATTTAATTTATAGTGTTAAAAAAAAAAGTGTCATAAATCATTTTTTTAAATGCAGTTTTGCTTCATAGATGGGCCAAGTTCTAAATATAAATTTATATTGATGTGGGGCCATTTTTGACGGAGATACGGCCATCCATTTAATTTATAGTGTTAAAAAAAAAAGTGTCATAAATCATTTTTTTAAATGCAGTTTTGCTTCATAGATGGGCCAAGTTCTAAATATAAATTTATATTGATGTGGGGCCATTTTTGACGGAGATACGGCCATCCATTTAATTTATAGTGTTAAAAAAAAAAGTGTCATAAATCATTTTTTTAAATGCAGTTTTGCTTCATAGATGGGCCAAGTTCTAAATATAAATTTATATTGATGTGGGGCCATTTTTGACGGAGATACGGCCATCCATTTAATTTATAGTGTTAAAAAAAAAAGTGTCATAAATCATTTTTTTAAATGCAGTTTTGCTTCATAGATGGGCCAAGTTCTAAATATAAATTTATATTGATGTGGGGCCATTTTTGACGGAGATACGGCCATCCATTTAATTTATAGTGTTAAAAAAAAAAGTGTCATAAATCATTTTTTTAAATGCAGTTTTGCTTCATAGATGGGCCAAGTTCTAAATATAAATTTATATTGATGTGGGGCCATTTTTGACGGAGATACGGCCATCCATTTAATTTATAGTGTTAAAAAAAAAAGTGTCATAAATCATTTTTTTAAATGCAGTTTTGCTTCATAGATGGGCCAAGTTCTAAATATAAATTTATATTGATGTGGGGCCATTTTTGACGGAGATACGGCCATCCATTTAATTTATAGTGTTAAAAAAAAAAGTGTCATAAATCATTTTTTTAAATGCAGTTTTGCTTCATAGATGGGCCAAGTTCTAAATATAAATTTATATTGATGTGGGGCCATTTTTGACGGAGATACGGCCATCCATTTAATTTATAGTGTTAAAAAAAAAAGTGTCATAAATCATTTTTTTAAATGCAGTTTTGCTTCATAGATGGGCCAAGTTCTAAATATAAATTTATATTGATGTGGGGCCATTTTTGACGGAGATACGGCCATCCATTTAATTTATAGTGTTAAAAAAAAAGTGTCATAAATCATTTTTTTAAATGCAGTTTTGCTTCATAGATGGGCCAAGTTCTAAATATAAATTTATATTGATGTGGGGCCATTTTTGACGGAGATACGGCCATCCATTTA
>NW_025063230.1:0-1838 GCF_018153295.1 Drosophila grimshawi
GACGAAGATATGGCCATTTATTTCAAGGTTGACCTATTCAATGTTTGCCATATATTTTCTATTAATCGAAGAATATCCCTTAATATCTTTCTTAGATGAGTCGGAAGTCAAATTATTTTAATGCAGTTTTGTTCCAAAGATCGAGTAAATTCTAAAAATACCTTTATATTTGAAATATGGCAATTTTAGACGAAGATATGGCCATTTATTTCAAGGTTGACCTATTCAATGTTTGCCATATATTTTCTATTAATCGAAGAATATCCCTTAATATCTTTCTTAGATGAGTCGGAAGTCAAATTATTTTAATGCAGTTTTGTTCCAAAGATCGAGTAAATTCTAAAAATACCTTTATATTTGAAATATGGCAATTTTAGACGAAGATATGGCCGTTTATTTCAGGGTAGACCTATTCAATGTTTGCCATATATTTTCTATTAATCGAAGAATATCCCTTAATATCTTTCTTAGATGAGTCGGAAGTCAAATTATTTTAATGCAGTTTTGTTCCAAAGATCAAGTAAATTCTAAAAATACCTTTATATTTGAAATATGACAATTTTTGACGAAGATATGGCCATTTATTTCAAGGTTGACCTATTCAATGTTTGCCATATATTTTCTATTAATCGAAGAATATCCCTTAATATCTTTCTTAGATGAGTCGGAAGTCAAATTATTTTAATGCAGTTTTGTTCCAAAGATCGAGTAAATTCTAAAAATACCTTTATATTTGAAATATGGCAATTTTAGACGAAGAAATGGCCATTTATTTCAAGGTTGACCTATTCAATGTTTGCCATATATTTTCTATTAATCGAAGAATATCCCTTAATATCTTTCTTAGATGAGTCGGAAGTCAAATTATTTTAATGCAGTTTTGTTCCAAAGATAGAGTAAATTCTAAAAATACCTTTATATTTGAAATATGACCATTTTTGACGAAGATATGGCCATTTATTTCAAGGTTGACCTATTCAATGTTTGCCATATATTTTCTATTAATCGAAGAATATCCCTTAATATCTTTCTTAGATGAGTCGGAAGTCAAATTATTTTAATGCAGTTTTGTTCCAAAGATCGAGTAAATTCTAAAAATACCTTTATATTTGAAATATGGCAATTTTTGACGAAGATATGGCCATTTATTTCAAGGTTGACCTATTCAATGTTTGCCATATATTTTCTATTAATCGAAGAATATCCCTTAATATCTTTCTTAGATGAGTCGGAAGTCAAATTATTTTAATGCAGTTTTGTTCCAAAGATCGAGTAAATTCTAAAAATACCTTTTATATTTGAAATATGGCAATTTTAGACGAAGATATGGCCATTTATTTCAAGGTTGACCTATTCAATGTTTGCCATATATTTTCTATTAATCGAAGAATATCCCTTAATATCTTTCTTAGATGAGTCGGAAGTCAAATTATTTTAATGCAGTTTTGTTCCAAAGATCGAGTAAATTCTAAAAATACCTTTATATTTGAAATATGGCCATTTTAGACGAAGATATGGCCATTTATTTCAAGGTTGACCTATTCAATGTTTGCCATATATTTTCTATTAATCCGAAGAATATCCCTTAATATCTTTCTTAGATGAGTCGGAAGTCAAATTATTTTAATGCAGTTTTGTTCCAAAGATCGAGTAAATTCTAAAAATACCTTTATATTTGAAATATGACAATTTTTGACGAAGATATGGCCGTTTATTTCAAGGTTGACCCTATTCAATGTTTGCCATATATTTTCTATTAATCGAAGAATATCCCTTAATATCTTTCTTAGATGAGTCGGAAGTCAAATTATTTTAATGCCCAGTTTTGTTCCAAGGAT
>NW_025063231.1:0-35519 GCF_018153295.1 Drosophila grimshawi
CAATTATAAAGGTGTTTTTAGAATTCACCAATCTTTTGGAACAAAACTGCATTAAAATAATTTGACTTCCGACTCATCTAAGAAAGATATTAAGAGATATTCTTGATTAACAGAAAATATATGGAAAGCATTAAATAGGGTCTACCTTGAAATAAATGGCCATATCTTCGTCTCAAATTGCCCCATTTCAATTATAAAGGTGTTTTTAGAATTCACTCGATCTTTGGAACAAAACTGCATTAAAAATAATTTGACTTCCGACTCATCTAAGAAAGATATTAAGGGATATTCTTGATTAATAGAAAATATAAGGCAAACATTAAATAGGGTCAACCTTGAAATAAATGGCCATATCTTTGTCTCAAATTGCCCCATTTCAATTATAAAGGTGTTTTTAGAATTCACTCAATCTTTGGAACAAAACTGCATTAAAATAATTTGACTTCCGATTCATCTAAGAAAGATATTAAGGGATATTCTTGATTAACAGAAAAGCTATGGAAAGCATTAAATAGGGTCTACCTTGAAATAAATGGCCATATCTTCGTCAAAAATTGCCCCATTTCAATTATAAAGGTGTTTTTAGAATTCACTCAATCTTTGGAACAAAACTGCATTAAAATAATTTGACTTCCGATTCATCTAAGAAAGATATTAAGGGATATTCTTCGAGAGATAGAGAAATATAGGGATAGCAGTAAATAGGGTCAACCTTGACATGAATGGCCATATACTCGTCCAAGATTGCCCCATTTCAATTATAAAGGTGTTCACAGAATTCAGGAGATCTTTGGAACAAAACTGCATTAAAATAATTTGACTTCGCGACTCATCTAAGAAAGATATTATGGGATATTCTTCGATAAATAGAAAATATATGGAGAGCATTAAATAGGGTCTACCTTGAAATAAATGGCCATATCTTCGTAAAAAATTGCCCCATTTCAATTATAAAGGTGTTTTTAGAATACACTTGATCTTTGGAACAAAACTGCATTAAAATAATTTGACTTTCGACTCATCTAGGAAAGATATTAAGGGATAATCTTCGATAAATAGAAAATATATGGAAAGCATTAAATAGGGTCTACCTTGAAATAAATGGCTATATCTTCGTCAAAAATTGCCCCCTTTCAATTATAAAGATGTTTTTAGAATTCGCTCGACCTTTGGAACAAAACTGCATTAAAATAATTTGACTTTCGACTCAGCTAGGAAAGATATTAAGGGATAATCTTCGATAAATAGAAAATATATGGAAAGCATTAAATAGGGTCTACCTTGAAATAAATGGCCATATCTTCGTAAAAAATTGCCCCATTTCAATTATAAAGGTGTTTTTAGAATTCACTTGATCTTTGGAACAAAAACTGAATTAAAATAATTTGACTTCCGACTCATCTAAGAAAGATATTAAGGGATATTCTTCGATAAATAGAAAATATAAGGCAAACATTAAATAGGGTCAACCTTGAAATAAATGGCCATATCTTTGTCTCAAATTGCCCCATTTCAATTATAAAGGTGTTTTTAGAATTCACTCAATCTTTGGAAGAAAACTGCATTAAAATAATTTGACTTCCGACTCATCTAAGAAAGATATTAAGGGATATTCTTGATTAACAGAAAAGCTATGGAAAGCATTAAATAGGGTCTACCTTGAAATAAATGGCCATATCTTCGTCAAAAATTGCCCCATTTCAATTATAAAGGTGTTTTTAGAATTCACTCGATCTTTGGAAGAAAACTGCATTAAAATAATTTGACTTCCGACTCATCTAAGAAAGATATTAAGGGATATTCTTGATTAACAGAAAAGCTATGGAAAGCATTAAATAGGGTCTACCTTGAAATAAATGGCCATATCTTCGTCAAAAAATTGCCCCATTTCAATTATAAAGGTGTTTTTAGAATTCACTCAATGCTTGAAACAAAACTGCATTAAAATAATTTTGACTTCCGACTCACCTAAGAAAGATTTTAAGGGATATTCGATAAATAGAAAACATATGGAAAGCATTAAATAGGGTCTACCTTGAAATAAATGGCCATATCTTCGTCAAAGATTGCCCCATTTCAATTATAAAGGTGTTTTTAGAATTTGCTTGATCTTTGAAACAAAACTGCATTAAAATAATTTGACTTCCGACTCATCTAAGAAAGATATTAAAAGATATTCTTCGATTATTAGAAAATATAAGGCAAACATTAAATAGGGTCAACCTTGAAATAAATGGCCATATCTTCGTCAAAAATTGCCCCATTTCAATTATAAAGGTGTTTTTAGAATTCACTCAATCTTTGGAACAAAACTGCATTAAAATAATTTGACTTCCGATTCATCTAAGAAAGATATTAAGGGATATTCTTGATTAACAGAAAAGCTATGGAAAGCATTAAATAGGGTCTACCTTGGAAATAAATGGCCATATCTTCGTCAAAAATTGCCCCATTTCAATTATAGAGGTGTTTTTAGAATTCACTTGATCTTTGGAAGAAAACTGCATTAAAATAATTTGACTTCCGACTCATCTAAGAAAGATATTAAGGGGATATTCTTCGATAAATAGAAAATATATGGAAAGCATTAAATAGGGTCTACCTTGAAATAAATGGCCATATCTTCGTCAAAAATTGCCCCATTTCAATTATAAAGGTGTTTTTAGAATTAACTTGATCTTTGGAACAAAAACTGCATTAAAATAATTTGACTTCCGACTCATCTAAGAAAGATATTAAAAGATATTCTTCGATTAATAGAAAATATAAGGCAAACATTAAATAGGGTCAACCTTGAAATAAATGGCCATATCTTTGTCTCAAATTGCCCCATTTCAATTATAAAGGTGTTTTTAGAATTCACTCAATCTTTGGAACAAAACTGCATTAAAATAATTTGACTTCCGATTCATCTAAGAAAGATATTAAGGGATATTCTTGATTAACAGAAAAGCTATGGAAAGCATTAAATAGGGTCTACCTTGAAATAAATGGCCATATCTTCGTCAAAAATTGCCCCATTACAATTATAGGAGGTGTTTTTAGAATTCACTCGATCTTTGGAACAAAACTGCATTAAAATAATTTGACATCCGACTCATCTAAGAAAGATATTAAGGGATATTCTTCGATAAATAGAAAATATATGGAAAGCATTAAATAGGGTCTACCTTGAAATAAATGGCCATATCTTCGCCAAAAAATTCCCCCCATTTCAAGTATAAAAATGTTTTTAGAATTCACTTGATCTTTGGAACAAAACTGCATTAAACTAATTTGACTTCCGACTCATCTACGAAAGATATTAAGGGATATTCTTCGATAAATAGAAAATATATGGAAAGCATTAAATAGGGTCTACCTTGAAATAAATGGCCATATCTTCGTCAAAAAATTGCCTCATTTCAATTATAAAGGTGTTTTAGAATTCACGCAATCTTTGGAACAAAACTGCATTAAAATAATTTGACTTCCGACTCATCTAAGAAAGATATTAAGGGATATTCTTCGATAAATAGAAAATATATGGAAAGCATTAAATAGGGTCTACCTTGAAATAAATGGCCATATCTTCGTAAAAAATTACCCCATTTCAATTATAAAGGTGTTTTTAGAATTCACTCAATCTTTGGAACAAAACTGCATTGAAATAATTTGACTTCCGATTCATCTAAGAAAGATATTAAGGGATATTCTTGATTAACAGAAAAGCTATGGACAGCATTAAATAGGGTCTACCTTGAAATAAATGGCCATATCTTCGTCAAAAATTGCCCCATTTCAATTATAAAGGTGTTTTTAGAATTCACTCAATCTTTGGAACAAAACTGCATTAAAATAATTTGACTTCCGATTCATCTAAGAAAGATATTAAGGGATATTCTTGATTAACAGAAAAGCTATGGAAAGCATTAAATAAGGTCTACCTTGAAATAAATGGCCATATCTTCGTCAAAAATTGCCCCATTTCAGTTTTAAAGGTGTTTTTAGAATTCGCGCAATCTGTGGAACAAAACTGCATTAAAATAATTTGACTTTCGACTCATCTAAGAAAGATATTAAGGGATATTCTTCGATTAATAGAAAATATAAGGCAAACATTAAATAGGGTCAACCTTGAAATAAATGGCCATATCTTTGTCTCAAATTGCCCCATTTCAATTATAAAGGTGTTTTTAGAATTCACTCAATCTTTGGAACAAAACTGCATTAAAATAATTTGACTTCCGATTCATCTAAGAAAGATATTAAGGGATATTCTTGATTAACAGAAAAGCTATGGAAAGCATTAAATAGGGTCTACCTTGAAATAAATGGCCATATCTTCGTCAAAAATTGCCCCATTTCAATTATAAAGGTGTTTTTAGAATTCACTCAATCTTTGGAACAAAACTGCATTAAAATAATTTGACTTCCGATTCATCTAAGAAAGATATTAAGGGATATTCTTGATTAACAGAAAAGCTATGGAAAGCATTAAATAGGGTCTACCTTGAAATAAATGGCCATATCTTCGTCAAAAATTGCCCCATTTCCAATTATAAAGGTGTTTTTAGAATTGGCTCGATCTTTGAAACAAAAACTGCATTAAAATAATTTGACTTCCGACTCATCTAAAAAAGATATTAAGGGATATTCTTCGATAAATAGAAAATATATGGAAAGCATTAAATAGGGTCTACCTTGAAATAAATAGCCATATCTTCGTCAAAAATTGCCCCACTTCAATTATAAAGGTGTTTTTAGAATTCACTCAATCTTTGGAACAAAACTGCATTAAAATAATTTGACTTCCGATTCATCTAAGAAAGATATTAAGGGATATTCTTGATTAACAGAAAAGCTATGGAAAGCATTAAATAGGGTCTACCTTGAAATAAATGGCCATATCTTCGTCAAAAATTGCTCCATTTCAATTATAATGGTGTTTTTAGAATTCACGCAATCTTTGGAACAAAACTGCATTAAAATAATTTGACTTCCGACTCATCTAAGAAAGATATTAAGGGATATTCTTCGATAAATAGAAAATATATGGAAAGCATTAAATAGGGTCTACCTTGAAATAAATGGCCATATCTTCGTAAAAAATTGCCCCATTTCAATTATAAAGGTGATTTTAGAATTCACCCAATCTTCGAAACAAAACTGCATTAAAATAATTTGACTTCCGACTCATCTAAGAAAGATATTAAGGGATATTCTTCGATAAATAGAAAATATATGGAAAGCATTAAATAGGGTCTACCTTGAAATAAATGGCCATATCTTCGTCAAAAATTGCCCCATTTCAATTATAAAGGTGTTTTTAGAATTTACTCAATCTTTGGAACAAAACTGCATTAAAATAATTTGACTTCCGACTCATCTAAGAAAGATATTAAAAGATATTCTTCGATTAATAGAAAATATAAGGCAAACATTAAATAGGGTCAACCTTGAAATAAATGGCCATATCTTTGTCTCAAATTGCCCCATTTCAATTATAAAGGTGTTTTTAGAATTCACTCAATCTTTGGAACAAAACTGCATTAAAATAATTTGACTTCCGATTCATCTAAGAAAGATATTAAGGGATATTCTTGATTAACAGAAAAGCTATGGAAAGCATTAAATAGGGTCTACCTTGAAATAAATGGCCATATCTTCGTCAAAAATTGCCCCATTTCAATTATAAAGGTGTTTTTAGAATTCACTCAATCTTTGGAACAAAACTGCATTAAAATAATTTGACTTCCGATTCATCTAAGAAAGATATTAAGGGATATTCTTCGATTAATAGAAAATATAAGGCAAACATTAAATAGGGTCAACCTTGAAATAAATGGCCATATCTTTGTCTCAAATTGCCCCATTTCAATTATAAAGGTGTTTTTAGAATTCACTCAATCTTTGGAACAAAACTGCATTAAAATAATTTGACTTCCGACTCATCTAAGAAAGATATTAAGGGATATTCTTGATTAACAGAAAAGCTATGGAAAGCATTAAATAGGGTCTACCTTGAAATAAATGGCCATATCTTCGTCAAAAATTGCCCCATTTCAATTATAAAGGTGTTTTTAGAATTCACTCAATCTTTGGAACAAAACTGCATTAAAATAATTTGACTTCCGATTCATCTAAGAAAGATATTAAGAGATATTCTTCGATTAATAGAAAATATAAGGCAAACATTAAATAGGGTCAACCTTGAAATAAATGGCCATATCTTTGTCTCAAATTGCCCCATTTCAATTATAAAGGTGTTTTTAGAATTCACTCAATCTTTGGAACAAAAACTGCATTAAAATAATTTGACTTCCGATTCATCTAAGAAAGATATTAAGGGATATTCTTGATTAACAGAAAAGCTATGGAAAGCATTAAATAGGGTCAACCTTGAAATAAATGGCCATATCTTTGTCTCAAATTGCCCCATTTCAATTATAAAGGTGTTTTTAGAATTCACTCAATCTTTGGAACAAAACTGCATTAAAATAATTTGACTTCCGATTCATCTAAGAAAGATATTAACGGATATTCTTGATTAACAGAAAAGCTATGGAAAGCATTAAATAGGGTCTACCTTGAAATAAATGGCCATATCTTCGTCAAAATTGCTCCATTTCAATTATAAAGAAGTTTTTAGAATTCACGCAATCTTTGGAACAAAACTGCATTAAAATAATTTGACTTCCGACTCATCTAAGAAAGATATTAAGGGATATTCTTCGATAAATAGAAAATATATGGAAAGCATTAAATAGGGTCTACCTTGAAATAAATGGCCATATCTTCGTCAAAACTTGCCCCATTTCAGTTTTAAAGGTGTTTTTAGAATTCGCGCAATCTGTGGAACAAAACTGCATTAAAATAATTTGACTTCCGACTCATCTAAGAAAGATATTAAAAGATATTCTTCGATTAATAGAAAATATAAGGCAAACATTAAATAGGGTCAACCTTGAAATAAATGGCCATATCTTCGTCAAAAATTGCCCCATTTCAGTTTTAAAGGTGTTTTAGAATTCAATCGATCTTTGAACAAAACTGCATTAAAATAATTTGACTTCCGATTCATCTAAGAAAGATATTAAGGGATATTCTTGATTAACAGAAAAGCTATGGAAAGCATTAAATAGGGTCTACCTTGAAATAAATGGCCATATCTTCGTCAAAAATTGCCCCATTTCAATTATAAAGAAGTTTTTAGAATTCACGCAATCTTTGGAACAAAACTGCATTAAAATAATTTGACTTTCGATTCATCTAAGAAAGATATTAAGGGATATTCTTGATTAACAGAAAAGCTATGGAAAGCATTAAATAGGGTCTACCTTGAAATAAATGGCCATATCTTCGTCAAAAATTGCCCCATTTCAATTATAAAGGTGTTTTTAGAATTCACGCAATCTTTGGAACAAAACTGCATTAAAATAATTTGACTTCCGACTCATCTAAGAAAGATATTAAGGGATATTCTTCGATAAATAGAAAATATATGGAAAGCATTAAATAGGGTCTACCTTGAAATAAATGGCCATATCTTCGTCAAAAATTGCCCCATTTCAATTATAAAGGTGTTTTTAGAATTCACTCAATCTTTGGAACAAAACTGCATTAAAATAATTTGACTTCCGATTCATCTAAGAAAGATATTAAGGGATATTCTTGATTAACAGAAAAGCTATGGAAAGCATTAAATAGGGTCTACCTTGAAATAAATGGCCATATCTTCGTCAAAAATTGCTCCATTTCAATTATAATGGTGTTTTTAGAATTCACGCAATCTTTGGAACAAAACTGCATTAAAATAATTTGACTTCCGACTCATCTAAGAAAGATATTAAGGGATATTCTTCGATAAATAGAAAATATATGGAAAGCATTAAATAGGGTCTACCTTGAAATAAATGGCCATATCTTCGTAAAAAATTGCCCCATTTCAATTATAAAGGTGATTTTTAGAATTCACCCAATCTTCGAAACAAAACTGCATTAAAATAATTTGACTTCCGACTCATCTAAGAAAGATATTAAGGGATATTCTTCGATAAATAGAAAATATATGGAAAGCATTAAATAGGGTCTACCTTGAAATAAATGGCCATATCTTCGTCAAAAATTGCCCCATTTCAATTATAAAGGTGTTTTTAGAATTTACTCAATCTTTGGAACAAAACTGCATTAAAATAATTTGACTTCCGACTCATCTAAGAAAGATATTAAAAGATATTCTTCGATTAATAGAAAATATAAGGCAAACATTAAATAGGGTCAACCTTGAAATAAATGGCCATATCTTTGTCTCAAATTGCCCCATTTCAATTATAAAGGTGTTTTTAGAATTCACTCAATCTTTGGAACAAAACTGCATTAAAATAATTTGACTTCCGATTCATCTAAGAAAGATATTAAGGGATATTCTTGATTAACAGAAAAGCTATGGAAAGCATTTAATAGGGTCTACCTTGAAATAAATGGCCATATCTTCGTCAAAAATTGCCCCATTTCAATTATAAAGGTGTTTTTAGAATTCACTCAATCTTTGGAACAAAACTGCATTAAAATAATTTGACTTCCGATTCATCTAAGAAAGATATTAAGGGATATTCTTCGATTAATAGAAAATATAAGGCAAACATTAAATAGGGTCAACCTTGAAATAAATGGCCATATCTTTGTCTCAAATTGCCCCATTTCAATTATAAAAGTGTTTTTAGAATTCACTCAATCTTTGGAACAAAACTGCATTAAAATAATTTGACTTCCGATTCATCTAAGAAAGATATTAAGGGATATTCTTGATTAACAGAAAAGCTATGGAAAGCATTAAATAGGGTCAACCTTGAAATAAATGGCCATATCTTTGTCTCAAATTGCCACATTTCAATTATAAAGGTGTTTTTAGAATTCACTCAATCTTTGGAACAAAACTGCATTAAAATAATTTGACTTCCGATTCATCTAAGAAAGATATTAAGGGATATTCTTGATTAACAGAAAAGCTATGGAAAGCATTAAATAGGGTCTACCTTGAAATAAATGGCCATATCTTCGTCAAAAATTGCCCCATTTCAATTATAAAGAAGTTTTTAGAATTCACGCAATCTTTGGAACAAAACTGCATTAAAATAATTTGACTTCCGACTCATCTAAGAAAGATATTAAGGGATATTCTTCGATAAATAGAAAATATATGGAAAGCATTAAATAGGGTCTACCTTGAAATAAATGGCCATATCTTCGTCAAAAATTGCCCCATTTCAGTTTAAAGGTGTTTTTAGAATTCGCGCAATCTGTGGAACAAAACTGCATTAAAATAATTTGACTTCCGACTCATCTAAGAAAGATATTAAAAGATATTCTTCGATTAATAGAAAATATAAGGCAAACATTAAATAGGGTCAACCTTGAAATAAATGGCCATATCTTTGTCTCAAATTGCCCCATTTCAATTATAAAGGTGTTTTTAGAATTCACTCAATCTTTGGAACAAAACTGCATTAAAATAATTTGACTTCCGATTCATCTAAGAAAGATATTAAGGGATATTCTTGATTAACAGAAAAGCTATGGAAAGCATTAAATAAGGTCTACCTTGAAATAAATGGCCATATCTTCGTCAAAAATTGCCCCATTTCAGTTTTAAAGGTGTTTTTAGAATTCGCGCAATCTGTGGAACAAAACTGCATTAAAATAATTTGACTTTCGACTCATCTAAGAAAGATATGAAGGGATATTCTTCGATAAATAGAAAATATATGGAAAGCATTAAATAAGGTCTACCTTGAAATAAATGGCCATATCTTCGTAAAAAATTGCCCCATTTCAATTATAAAGGTGATTTTAGAATTCAATCGATCTTTGGAACAAAACTGCATTAAAATAATTTGACTTCCGACTCATCTAAGAAAGATATTAAGGGATATTCTTCGATAAATAGAAAATATATGGAAAGCATTAAATAGGGTGTACCTTGAAATAAATGGCCATATCTTCGTCCAAAATTGCCCCATTTCAATTATAAAGGTGTTTTTAGAATTCACTCGATCTTTGGAACAAAACTGCATTAAAATAATTTGACTTCCGACTCATCTAAGAAAGATATTAAAAGATATTCTTCGATTAATAGAAAATATAAGGCAAACATTAAATAGGGTCAACCTTGAAATAAATGGCCATATCTTTGTCTCAAATTGCCACATTTCAATTATAAAGGTGTTTTTAGAATTCACTCAATCTTTGGAACAAAACTGCATTAAAATAATTTGACTTCCGATTCATCTAAGAAAGATATTAAGGGATATTCTTGATTAACAGAAAAGCTATGGAAAGCATTAAATAGGGTCTACCTTGAAATAAATGGCCATATCTTCATCAAAAATTGCCCCATTTCAATAATAAAGAAGTTTTTAGAATTCACGCAATCTTTGGCACAA
This sequence comes from Drosophila grimshawi, assembly GCF_018153295.1. NCBI lineage: Eukaryota > Metazoa > Arthropoda > Insecta > Diptera > Drosophilidae > Drosophila > Drosophila grimshawi. Next base: position 10,425 of record NW_025063231.1, read on the forward strand.
AACTGCATTAAAATAATTTGACATCCGACTCATCTAAGAAAGATATTAAGGGATATTCTTCGATAAATAGAAAATATATGGAAAGCATTAAATAGGGTCTACCTTGAAATAAATGGCCATATCTTCGTCAAAAATTGCCCCATTTCAAGTATAAAAATGTTTTTAGAATTCACTTGATCTTTGGAACAAAACTGCATTAAAATAATTTGACTTCCGACTCATCTAAGAAAGATATTAAGGGATATTCTTCGATAAATAGAAAAAAAATCGAAAGCATTAAATAGGGTCTACCTTGAAATAAATGGCCATATCTTCGTCAAAAATTGCCCCATTTCAATTATAAAGGTGTTTTTAGAATTCTTTGGAACAAAACTGCATTAAAATAATTTGACTTCCGACTCATCTAAGAAAGATATTAAAAGATATTCTTCGATTAATAGAAAATATAAGGCAAACATTAAATAGGGTCAACCTTGAAATAAATGGCCATATCTTTGTCTCAAATTGCCCCATTTCAATTATAAAGGTGTTTTTAGAATTCACTCAATCTTTGGAACAAAACTGCATTAAAATAATTTGACTTCCGATTCATCTAAGAAAGATATTAAGGGATATTCTTGATTAACAGAAAAGCTATGGAAAGCATTAAATAGGGTCTACCTTGAAATAAATGGCCATATCTTCGTCAAAAATTGCCCCATTTCAATTATAAAGGTGTTTTTAGAATTTACTCAATCTTTGGAACAAAACTGCATTAAAATAATTTGACTTCCGACTCATCTAAGAAAGATATTAAAAGATATTCTTCGATTAATAGAAAATATAAGGCAAACATTAAATAGGGTCAACCTTGAAATAAATGGCCATATCTTTGTCTCAAATTGCCACATTTCAATTATAAAGGTGTTTTTAGAATTCACTCAATCTTTGGAACAAAACTGCATTAAAATAATTTGACTCCCGATTCATCTAAGAATGATATTAAGGGATATTCTTGATTAACAGAAAAGCTATGGAAAGCATTAAATAGGGTCTACCTTGAAATAAATGGCCATATCTTCGTCAAAAATTGCCCCATTTCAATTATAAAGAAGTTTTTAGAATTCACGCAATCTTTGGCACAAAACTGCATTAAAATAATTTGACATCCCACTCATCTAATAAAGATATTAAGGGATATTCTTCGATAAATAGAAAATATATGGAAAGCATTAAATAGGGTCTACCTTGAAATAAATGGCCATATCTTCGTCAAAAATTGCCCCATTTCAAGTATAAAAATGTTTTTAGAATTCACTTGATCTTTGGAACAAAACTGCATTAAAATAATTTGACTTCCGACTCATCTAAGAAAGATATTAAGGGATATTCTTCGATAAATATTAAAAAAATCGAAAGCATTAAATAGGGTCTACCTTGAAATAAATGGCCATATCTTCGTCAAAAATTGCCCCATTTCAATTATAAAGGTGTTTTTAGAATTCTTTGGAACAAAACTGCATTAAAATAATTTGACTTCCGACTCATCTAAGAAAGATATTAAAAGATATTCTTCGATTAATAGAAAATATAAGGCAAACATTAAATAGGGTCAACCTTGAAATAAATGGCCATATCTTTGTCTCAAATTGCCCCATTTCAATTATAAAGGTGTTTTTAGAATTCACTCAATCTTTGAAACAAAACTGCATTAAAATAATTTGACTTCCGATTCACCTAAGAAAGATATTAAGGGATATTCTTGATTAACAGAAAAGCTATGGAAAGCATTAAATAAGGTCTACCTTGAAATAAATGGACATATCTTCGTCAAAAATTGCCCCATTTCAGTTTTAAAGGTGTTTTTAGAATTCGCGCAATCTGTGGAACAAAACTGCATTAAAATAATTTGACTTCCGATTCATCTAAGAAAGATATTAAGGGATATTCTTCGATAAATAGAAAATATATGGAAAGCATTAAATAAGGTCTACCTTGAAATAAATGGCCATATCTTCGTAAAAAATTGCCCCATTTCAATTATAAAGGTGATTTTAGAATTCACTCGATCTTTGGAACAAAACTGCGTTAAAATAATTTGACTTCCGACTCATCTAAGAAAGATATTAAGGGATATTCTTCGATAAATAGAAAATATATGGAAATCATTAAATAGGGTCTACCTTGAAATAAATGGCCATATCTTCGTCAAAAATTGCCCCATTTCAAATATAAAGGTGTTTTTAGAATTTACTCAATCTTTGGAACACAACTGCATTAAAATAATTTGACTTCCGACTCATCTAAGAAAGATATTAAAAGATATTCTTCGATTAATAGAAAATATAAGGCAAACATTAAATAGGGTCAACCTTGAAATAAATGGCCATATCTTCGTCAAAAATTGCCCCATTTCAATTATAAAGGTGTTTTTAGAATTCACTCGATCTTTGGAACAAAACTGCATTAAAATAATTTGACTTCCGACTCATCTAAGAAGATATTAACGGATATTCTTGATTAACAGAAAATATATGGAAAGCATTAAATAGGGTCTACCTTGAAATAAATGGCCATATCTTCGTCAAAAATTGCCCCATTTCAATTATAAAGGTGTTTTTAGAATTCACTCAATCTTTGGAACAAAACTGCATTAAAATAATTTGACTTCCGATTCATCTAAGAAAGATATTAAGGGATATTCTTCGATTAATAGAAAATATAAGGCAAACATTAAATAGGGTCTACCTTGAAATAAATGGCCATATCTTCGTCAAAAATTGCTCCATTTCAATTATAAAGGTGTTTTTAGAATTCACGCAATCTTTGGAACAAAACTGCGTTAAAATAATTTGACTTCCGATTCATCTAAGAAAGATATTAAGGGATATTCTTGATTAACAGAAAAGCTATGGAAAGCATTAAATAGGGTCTACCTTGAAATAAATGGCCATATCTTCGTAAAAAATTGCCCTATTTCAATTATAAAGGTGTTTTTAGAATTCAATCGATCTTCGAAACAAAACTGCATTAAAATAATTTGACTTCCGACTCATCTAAGAAAGATATTAAGGGATATTCTTCGATAAATAGAAAATATATGGAAAGCATTAAATAGGGTCTACCTTGAAATAAATGGCCATATCTTCGTAAGAAATTGCCCCATTTCAATTATAAAGAAGATTTTAGAATTCAATCGATCTTTGAAACAAAACTGCATTAAAATAATTTGACTTCCGACTCATCTAAGAAAGATATTAAGGGATATTCTTCGATAAATAGAAAATATATGGAAAGCATTAAATAGGGTGTACCTTGAAATAAATGGCCATATCTTCGTCCAAAATTGCCCCATTTCAATTATAAAGGTGTTTTTTAGAATTCTTTGGAACAAAACTGCATTAAAATAATTTGACTTCCGACTCATCTAAGAAAGATATTAAGGGATATTCTTGATTAACAGAAAAGCTATGGAAAGCATTAAATAGGGTCTACCTTGAAATAAATGGCCATATCTTCGTAAAAAATTGCCCTATTTCAATTATAAAGGTGTTTTTAGAATTCAATCGATCTTCGAAACAAAACTGCATTAAAATAATTTGACTTCCGACTCATCTAAGAAAGATATTAAGGGATATTCTTCGATAAATAGAAAATATATGGAAAGCATTAAATAGGGTCTACCTTGAAATAAATGGCCATATCTTCGTAAGAAATTGCCCCATTTCAATTATAAAGAAGATTTTAGAATTCAATCGATCTTTGAAACAAAACTGCATTAAAATAATTTGACTTCCGACTCATCTAAGAAAGATATTAAGGGATATTCTTCGATAAATAGAAAATATATGGAAAGCATTAAATAGGGTCTACCTTGAAATAAATGGCCATATCTTCGTAAGAAATTGCCCCATTTCAATTATAAAGAAGATTTTAGAATTCAATCGATCTTTGGAACAAAACTGCATTAAAATAATTTGACTTCCGACTCATCTAAGAAAGATATTAAGGGATATTCTTCGATAAATATTAAAAAAATCGAAAGCATTAAATAGGGTCTACCTTGAAATAAATGGCCATATCTTCGTCAAAAATTGCCCCATTTCAATTATAAAGGTGTTTTTAGAATTCTTTGGAACAAAACTGCATTAAAATAATTTGACTTCCGACTCATCTAAGAAAGATATTAAAAGATATTCTTCGATTAATAGAAAATATAAGGCAAACATTAAATAGGGTCAACCTTGAAATAAATGGCCATATCTTTGTCTCAAATTGCCCCATTTCAATTATAAAGGTGTTTTTAGAATTCACTCAATCTTTGAAACAAAACTGCATTAAAATAATTTGACTTCCGATTCACCTAAGAAAGATATTAAGGGATATTCTTGATTAACAGAAAAGCTATGGAAAGCATTAAATAAGGTCTACCTTGAAATAAATGGACATATCTTCGTCAAAAATTGCCCCATTTCAGTTTTAAAGGTGTTTTTAGAATTCGCGCAATCTGTGGAACAAAACTGCATTAAAATAATTTGACTTCCGATTCATCTAAGAAAGATATTAAGGGATATTCTTCGATAAATAGAAAATATATGGAAAGCATTAAATAAGGTCTACCTTGAAATAAATGGCCATATCTTCGTAAAAAATTGCCCCATTTCAATTATAAAGGTGATTTTAGAATTTAATCGATCTTTGGAACAAAACTGCATTAAAATAATTTGACTTTCGACTCATCTAAGAAAGATATTAAGGGATATTCTTCGATAAATAGAAAATATATGGAAAGCATTAAATAGGGTCTACCTTGAAATAAATGGCCATATCTTCGTCAAAAATTGCCCCATTTCAATTATAAAGGTGTTTTTAGAATTTACTCAATCTTTGGAACACAACTGCATTAAAATAATTTGACTTCCGACTCATCTAAGAAAGATATTAAAAGATATTCTTCGATTAATAGAAAATATAAGGCAAACATTAAATAGGGTCAACCTTGAAATAAATGGCCATATCTTTGTCTCAAATTGCCCCATTTCAATTATAAAGGTGTTTTTAGAATTCACTCAATCTTTGGAACAAAACTGCATTGAAATAATTTGACTTCCGATTCATCTAAGAAAGATATTAAGGGATATTCTTGATTAACAGAAAAGCTATGGAAAGCATTAAATAGGGTCTACCTTGAAATAAATGGCCATATCTTCGTCAAAAATTGCCCCATTTCAATTATAAAGGTGTTTTTAGAATTCACTCAATCTTTGGAACAAAACTGCATTAAAATAATTTGACTTCCGATTCATCTAAGAAAGATATTAAGGGATATTCTTCGATTAATAGAAAATATAAGGCAAACATTAAATAGGGTCTACCTTGAAATAAATGGCCATATCTTCGTCAAAAATTGCTCCATTTCAATTATAAAGGTGTTTTTAGAATTCACGCAATCTTTGGAACAAAACTGCGTTAAAATAATTTGACTTCCGATTCATCTAAGAAAGATATTAAGGGATATTCTTGATTAACAGAAAAGCTATGGAAAGCATTAAATAGGGTCTACCTTGAAATAAATGGCCATATCTTCGTAAAAAATTGCCCTATTTCAATTATAAAGGTGTTTTTAGAATTCAATCGATCTTCGAAACAAAACTGCATTAAAATAATTTGACTTCCGACTCATCTAAGAAAGATATTAAGGGATATTCTTCGATAAATAGAAAATATATGGAAAGCATTAAATAGGGTCTACCTTGAAATAAATGGCCATATCTTCGTAAGAAATTGCCCCATTTCAATTATAAAGAAGATTTTAGAATTCAATCGATCTTTGAAACAAAACTGCATTAAAATAATTTGACTTCCGACTCATCTAAGAAAGATATTAAGGGATATTCTTCGATAAATAGAAAATATATGGAAAGCATTAAATAGGGTGTACCTTGAAATAAATGGCCATATCTTCGTCCAAAATTGCCCCATTTCAATTATAAAGGTGTTTTTAGAATTCACTCAATCTTTGGAACAAAACTGCATTAAAATAATTTGACTTCCGATTCATCTAAGAAAGATATTAAGGGATATTCTTGATTAACAGAAAAGCTATGGAAAGCATTAAATAGGGTCTACCTTGAAATAAATGGCCATATCTTCGTCAAAAATTGCCCCATTTCAATTATAAAGGTGTTTTTAAAATTCACTCGATCTTTGGAACAAAACTGCATTAAAATAATTTGATATCCGACTCATCTAAGAAAGATATTAAGGGGATATTCATCGATAAATAGAAAATATATGGAAAGCATTAAATAGGGTGTACCTTGAAATAAATGGCCATATCTTCGTCAAAAATTGCCCCATTTCAGTTTTAAAGGTGTTTTTAGAATTCGCGCAATCTGTGGAACAAAACTGCATTAAAATAATTTGACTTTCGACTCATCTAAGAAAGATATGAAAGGATATTCTTCGATAAATAGAAAATATATGGAAAGCATTAAATAAGGTCTACCTTGAAATAAATGGCCATATCTTCGTAAAAAATTGCCCCATTTCAATTATAAAGGTGTTTTTAGAATTCACTCAATCTTTGGAACAAAACTGCATTAAAATAATTTGACTTCCGACTCATCTAAGAAAGATATTAAGGGATATTCTTCGATAAATAGAAAATATATGGAAAGCATTAAATAGGGTGTACCTTGAAATAAATGGCCATATCTTCGTCCAAAATTGCCCCATTTCAATTATAAAGGTGTTTTTAGAATTCACTCAATCTTTGGAACAAAACTGCATTAAAATAATTTGACTTCCGATTCATCTAAGAAAGATATTAAGGGATATTCTTGATTAACAGAAAAGCTATGGAAAGCATTAAATAGGGTCTACCTTGAAATAAATGGCCATATCTTCGTCAAAAATTGCCCCATTTCAATTATAAAGGTGTTTTTAGAATTCACTCGATCTTTGGAACAAAACTGCATTAAAATAATTTGACATCCGACTCATCTAAGAAAGATATTAAGGGATATTCTTCGATAAATAGAAAATATATGGAAAGCATTAAATAGGGTCTACCTTGAAATAAATGGCCATATCTTCGTCAAAAATTGCCCCATTTCAAGTATAAAAATGTTTTTAGAATTCACTTGATCTTTGGAACAAAACTGCATTAAAATAATTTGACTTCCGACCCATCTACGAAAGATATTAAGGGATATTCTTCGATAAATAGAAAATATATGGAAAGCATTAAATAGGGTCTACCTTGAAATAAATGGCCATATCTTCGTAAAAAATTGCCTCATTTCAATTATAAAGGTGTTTTTAGAATTCAATCGATCTTCGGAACAAAACTGCATTAAAATAATTTGACTTCCGATTCATCTAAGAAAGATATTAAGGGATATTCTTCGATAAATAGAAAATATATGGAAAGCATTAAATAGGGTCTACCTTGAAAATTGCCCCATTTCAATTATAAAGGTGATTTTAGAATTCAATCGATCTTTGGAACAAAACTGCATTAAAATAATTTGACTTCCGACTCATCTAAGAAAGATATTAAGGGATATTCTTCGATAAATAGAAAATATAAGGCAAACATTAAATAGGGTCAACCTTGAAATAAATGGCCATATCTTTGTCTCAAATTGCCCCATTTCAATTATAAAGGTGTTTTTAGAATTCACTCGATCTTTGGAACAAAACTGCATTAAAATAATTTGACATCCGACTCATCTAAGAAAGATATTAAGGGATATTCTTCGATAAATAGAAAATATATGGAAAGCATTAAATAGGGTCTACCTTGAAATAAATGGCCATATCTTCGTCAAAAATTGCCCCATTTCAAGTATAAAAATGTTTTTAGAATTCACTTGATCTTTGGAACAAAACTGCATTAAAATAATTTGACTTCCGACCCATCTACGAAAGATATTAAGGGATATTCTTCGATAAATAGAAAATATATGGAAAGCATTAAATAGGGTCTACCTTGAAATAAATGGCCATATCTTCGTAAAAAATTGCCTCATTTCAATTATAAAGGTGTTTTTAGAATTCAATCGATCTTCGGAACAAAACTGCATTAAAATAATTTGACTTCCGATTCATCTAAGAAAAATATTAAGGGATATTCTTCGATAAATAGAAAATATATGGAAAGCATTAAATAGGGTCTACCTTGAAAATTGCCCCATTTCAATTATAAAGGTGATTTTAGAATTCAATCGATCTTTGGAACAAAACTTCATTAAAATAATTTGACTTCCGACTCATCTAAGAAAGATATTAAGGGATATTCTTCGATAAATAGAAAATATAAGGCAAACATTAAATAGGGTCAACCTTGAAATAAATGGCCATATCTTTGTCTCAAATTGCCCCATTTCAATTATAAAGGTGTTTTTAGAATTCACTCAATCTTTGAAACAAAACTGCATTAAAATAATTTGACTTCCGATTCATCTAAGAAAGATATTAAGGGATATTCTTGATTAACAGAAAAGCTATGGAAAGCATTAAATAGGGTCTACCTTGAAATAAATGGCCATATCTTCGTAAAAAATTGCCCTATTTCAATTATAAAGGTGTTTTTAGAATTCAATCGATCTTCGAAACAAAACTGCATTAAAATAATTTGACTTCCGACCCATCTAAGAAAGATAATTAGGGATATTCTTCGATAAATAGAAAATATATGGAAAGCATTAAATAGGGTCTACCTTGAAATAAATGGCCATATCTTCGTCAAAAATTGCCCCATTTTAATTATAAAGGTGTTTTTAGAATTTACTCAATCTTTGAAACACAACTGCATTAAAATAATTTGACTTCCGACTCATCTAAGAAAGATATTAAAAGATATTCTTCGATTAATAGAAAATATAAGGCAAACATTAAATAGGGTCAACCTTGAAATAAATGGCCATATCTTTGTCTCAAATTGCCCCATTTCAATTATAAAGGTGTTTTTAGAATTCACTCAATCTTTGGAACAAAACTGCATTGAAATAATTTGACTTCCGATTCATCTAAGAAAGATATTAAGGGATATTCTTGATTAACAGAAAAGCTATGGAAAGCATTAAATAGGGTCTACCTTGAAATAAATGGCCATATCTTCGTCAAAAATTGCCCCATTTCAATTATAAAGGTGTTTTTAGAATTCACTCAATCTTTGGAACAAAACTGCATTAAAATATTTTGACTTCCGATTCATCTAAGAAAGATATTAAGGGATATTCTTCGATTAATAGAAAATATAAGGCAAACATTAAATAGGGTCAACCTTGAAATAAATGGCCATATCTTTGTCTCAAATTGCCCCATTTCAATTATAAAGGTGTTTTTAGAATTCACTCAATCTTTGGAACAAAACTGCATTAAAATAATTTGACTTCCGATTCATCTAAGAAAGATATTAAGGGATATTCTTGATTAACAGAAAAGCTATGGAAAGCATTAAATAGGGTCTACCTTGAAATAAATGGCCATATCTTCGTCAAAAATTGCTCCATTTCAATTATAAAGGTGTTTTTAGAATTCACGCAATCTTTGGAACAAAACTGCATTAAAATAATTTGACTTCCGATTCATCTAAGAAAGATATTAAGGAATATTCTTGATTAACAGAAAAGCTATGGAAAGCATTAAATAGGGTCTACCTTGAAATAAATGGCCATATCTTCGTAAAAAATTGCCCTATTTCAATTATAAAGGTGTTTTTAGAATTCAATCGATCTTCGAAACAAAACTGCATTAAAATAATTTGACTTCCGACTCATCTAAGAAAGATATTAAGGGATATTCTTCGATAAATAGAAAATATATGGAAAGCATTAAATAGGGTCTACCTTGAAATAAATGGCCATATCTTCGTAAGAAATTGCCCCATTTCAATTATAAAGAAGATTTTAGAATTCAATCGATCTTTGAAACAAAAACTGCATTAAAATAATTTGACTTCCGACTCATCTAAGAAAGATATTAAGGGATATTCTTCGATAAATAGAAAATATATGGAAAGCATTAAATAGGGTGTACCTTGAAATAAATGGCCATATCTTCGTCCAAAATTGCCCCATTTCAATTATAAAGGTGTTTTTAGAATTCACTCAATCTTTGGAACAAAACTGCATTAAAATAATTTGACTTCCGATTCATCTAAGAAAGATATTAAGGGATATTCTTGATTAACAGAAAAGCTATGGAAAGCATTAAATAGGGTCTACCTTGAAATAAATGGCCATATCTTCGTCAAAAATTGCCCCATTTCAATTATAAAGGTGTTTTTAAAATTCACTCGATCTTTGGAACAAAACTGCATTAAAATAATTTGATATCCGACTCATCTAAGAAAGATATTAAGGGATATTCATCGATAAATAGAAAATATATGGAAAGCATTAAATAGGGTCTACCTTGAAATAAATGGCCATATCTTCGTCAAAAATTGCCCCATTTCAGTTTTAAAGGTGTTTTTAGAATTCGCGCAATCTGTGGAACAAAACTGCATTAAAATAATTTGACTTTCGACTCATCTAAGAAAGATATGAAAGGATATTTTTCGATAAATAGAAAATATATGGAAAGCATTAAATAAGGTCTACCTTGAAATAAATGGCCATATCTTCGTAAAAAATTGCCCCATTTCAATTATAAAGAAGATTTTAGAATTCAATCGATCTTTGGAACAAAACTGCATTAAAATAATTTGACTTCCGACTCATCTAAGAAAGATATTAAGGGATATTCTTCGATAAATAGAAAATATATGGAAAGCATTAAATAGGGTGTACCTTGAAATAAATGGCCATATCTTCGTCCAAAATTGCCCCATTTCAATTATAAAGGTGTTTTTAGAATTCACTCAATCTTTGGAACAAAACTGCATTAAAATAATTTGACTTCCGATTCATCTAAGAAAGATATTAAGGGATATTCTTGATTAACAGAAAAGCTATGGAAAGCATTAAATAGGGTCTACCTTGAAATAAATGGCCATATCTTCGTCAAAAATTGCCCCATTTCAATTATAAAGGTGTTTTTAGAATTCACTCAATCTTTGGAACAAAACTGCATTAAAATAATTTGACATCCGACTCATCTAAGAAAGATATTAAGGGATATTCTTCGATAAATAGAAAATATATGGAAAGCATTAAATAGGGTCTACCTTGAAATAAATGGCCATATCTTCGTCAAAAATTGCCCCATTTCAAGTATAAAAATGTTTTTAGAATTCACTTGATCTTTGGAACAAAACTGCATTAAAATAATTTGACTTCCGACTCATCTACGAAAGATATTAAGGGATATTCTTCGATAAATAGAAAATATATGGAAAGCATTAAATAGGGTCTACCTTGAAATAAATGGCCATATCTTCGTAAAAAATTGCCTCATTTCAATTATAAAGGTGTTTTTAGAATTCAATCGATCTTCGGAACAAAACTGCATTAAAATAATTTGACTTCCGATTCATCTAAGAAAGATATTAAGGGATATTCTTCGATAAATAGAAAATATATGGAAAGCATTAAATAGGGTCTACCTTGAAAATTGCCCCATTTCAATTATAAAGGTGATTTTAGAATTCAATCGATCTTTTGGAACAAAACTGCATTAAAATAATTTGACTTCCGACTCATCTAAGAAAGATATTAAGGGATATTCTTCGATAAATAGAAAATATAAGGCAAACATTAAATAGGGTCAACCTTGAAATAAATGGCCATATCTTTGTCTCAAATTGCCCCATTTCAATTATAAAGGTGTTTTTAGAATTCACTCAATCTTTGAAACAAAACTGCATTAAAATAATTTGACTTCCGATTCATCTAAGAAAGATATTAAGGGATATTCTTGATTAACAGAAAAGCTATGGAAAGCATTAAATAGGGTCTACCTTGAAATAAATGGCCATATCTTCGTCCAAAATTGCCCCATTTCAATTATAAAGGTGTTTTTAGAATTCACTCGATCTTTGGAACAAAACTGCATTAAAATAATTTGACTTCCGACCCATCTAAGAAAGATATTAAGGGATATTCTTCGATAAATAGAAAATATATGGAAAGCATTAAATAGGGTCTACCTTGAAATAAATGGCCATATCTTCGTCAAGAATTGCCCCATTTCAATTATAAAGGTATTTTTAGAATTCTTTGGAACAAAACTGCAATAAAATAATTTGACTTCCGACTCATCTAAGAAAGATATTAAGGGATATTCTTCGATTAATAGAAAATATAAGCCAAACATTAAATAGGGTCTACCTTGAAATAAATGGCCATATCTTCGTCCAAAATTGCGCCATTTCAATTATAAAGGTGTTTTTAGAATTCACTCGATCTTTGGAACAAAACTGCATTAAAATAATTTGACTTCCGACTCATCTAAGAAAGATATTAAAAGATATTCTTCGATTAATAGAAAATATAAGGCAAACATTAAAAAGGGTCAACCTTGAAATAAATGGCCATATCTTCGTCAAAAATTGCCCCATTTCAATTATAAAGGTGTTTTTAGAATTCACGCAATCTTTGGAACAAAACTGCATTAAAATAATTTGACTTCCGACTCATCTAAGAAAGATATTAAGGGATATTCTTCGATAAATAGAAAATATATGGAAAGCATTAAATAGGGTCTACCTTGAAATAAATGGCCATATCTTCGTCAAAAATTGCCCCATTTCAATTATAAAGGTGTTTTTAGAATTCACTCGATCTTTGGAACAAAACTGCATTAAAATAATTTGACTTCCGACTCATCTAAGAAAGATATTAAAAGATATTCTTCGATTAATAGAAAATATAAGGCAAACATTAAAAAGGGTCAACCTTGAAATAAATGGCCATATCTTTGTCTCAAATTGCCCCATTTCAATTATAAAGGTGTTTTTAGAATTCACTCAATCTTTGGAACAAAACTGCATTAAAATAATTTGACTTCCGATTCATCTAAGAAAGATATTAAGGGATATTCTTGATTAACAGAAAAGCTATGGAAAGCATTAAATAGGGTCTACCTTGAAATAAATGGCCATATCTTCGTCAAAAATTGCCCCATTTCAATTATAAAGGTGTTTTTAGAATTCTTTGGAACAAAACTGCATTAAAATAATTTGACTTCCGACTCATCTAAAAAAGATATTAAGGGATATTCTTCGATAAATAGAAAATATATGGAAAGCATTAAATAGGGTCTACCTTGAAATAAATGGCCATATCTTCGTCAAAAATTGCCCCATTTCAATTATAAAGGTGTTTTCAGAATTCACTCGATCTTTGGAACAAAACTGCATTAAAATAATTTGACTTCCGATTCATCTAAGAAAGATATTAAGGGATATTCTTGATTAACAGAAAAGCTATGGAAAGCATTAAATAAGGTCTACCTTGAAATAAATGGCCATATCTTCGTCAAAAATTGCCCCATTTCAATTATAAAGGTGTTTTTAGAATTCACGCAATCTTTGAAACAAAACTGCATTAAAATAATTTGACTTCCGACTCATCTAAGAAAGATATTAAGGGATATTCTTCGATAAATAGAAAATATATGGAAAGCATTAAATAGGGTCTACCTTGAAATAAATGGCCATATCTTCGTAAAAAATTGCCCAATTTCAATTATAAAGGTGTTTTTAGAATTCTTTGGAACAAAACTGCATTAAAATAATTTGACTTCCGACTCATCTAAGAAAGATATTAAGGGATATTCTTCGATAAATAGAAAATATATGGAAAGCATTAAATAGGGTCTACCTTGAAATAAATGGCCATATCATCGTCAAAAATTGCCCCATTTCAATTATAAAGGTGTTTTTAGAATTCTTTGGAACAAAACTGCATTAAAATAATTTGACTTCCGACTCATCTAAGAAAGATATTAAAAGATATTCTTCGATTAATAGAAAATATAAGGCAAACATTAAATAGGGTCAACCTTGAAATAAATGGCCATATCTTTGTCTCAAATTGCCCCATTTCAATCATAAAGGTGTTTTCAGAATTCACTCGATCTTTGGAACAAAACTGCATTAAAATAATTTGACTTCCGATTCATCTAAGAAAGATATTAAGGGATATTCTTGATTAACAGAAAAGCTATGGAAAGCATTAAATAAGGTCTACCTTGAAATAAATGGCCATATCTTCGTCAAAAATTGCCCCATTTCAGTTTTAAATGTGTTTTTAGATATCGCGCAATCTGTGGAACAAAACTGCATTAAAATAATTTGACTTTCGACTCATCTAAGAAAGATATGAAGGGATATTCTTCGATAAATAGAAAATATATGGAAAGCATTAAATAAGGTCTACCTTGAAATAAATGGCCATATCTTCGTAAAAAATTGCCCCATTTCAATTATAAAGGTGATTTTAGAATTCAATCGATCTTTGGAACAAAACTGCATTAAAATAATTTGACTTCCGACTCATCTAAGAAAGATATTAAGGGATATTCTTCGATAAATAGAAAATATATGGAAAGCATTAAATAGGGTGTACCTTGAAATAAATGGCCATATCTTCGTCCAAAATTGCCCCATTTCAATTATAAAGGTGTTTTTAGAATTCACTCGATCTTTGGAACAAAACTGCATTAAAATAATTTGACTTCCGACTCATCTAAGAAGATATTAAGGGATATTCTTCGATTAATAGAAAATATAAGGCAAACATTAAATAGGGTCAACCTTGAAATAAATGGCCATATCTTTGTCTCAAATTGCCACATTTCAATTATAAAGGTGTTTTTAGAATTCACTCAATCTTTGGAACAAAACTGCATTAAAATAATTTGACTTCCGATTCATCTAAGAAAGATATTAAGGGATATTCTTGATTAACAGAAAAGCTATGGAAAGCATTAAATAGGGTCTACCTTGAAATAAATGGCCATATCTTCGTCAAAAATTGCCCCATTTCAATAATAAAGAAGTTTTTAGAATTCACGCAATCTTTGGAACAAAACTGCATTAAAATAATTTGACTTCCGACTCATCTAAGAAAGATATTAAGGGATATTCTTCGATAAATAGAAAATATATGGAAAGCATTAAATAGGGTCTACCTTGAAATAAATGGCCATATCTTCGTCAAAAATTGCCCCATTTCAATTATAAAGGTGTTTTTAGAATTCACTCGATCTTTGGAACAAAACTACATTAAAATAATTTGACTTCCGACTCATCTAAGAAAGATATTAAAAGATATTCTTCGATTAATAGAAAATATAAGGCAAACATTAAAAAGGGTCAACCTTGAAATAAATGGCCATATCTTTGTCTCAAATTGCCCCATTTCAATTATAAAGGTGTTTTTAGAATTCACTCAATCTTTGGAACAAAACTGCATTAAAATAATTTGACTTCCGATTCATCTAAGAAAGATATTAAGGGATATTCTTGATTAACAGAAAAGCTATGGAAAGCATTAAATAGGGTCTACCTTGAAATAAATGGCCATATCTTCGTCAAAAATTGCTCCATTTCAATTATAAAGGTGTTTTTAGAATTCACGCAATCTTTGGAACAAAACTGCATTAAAATAATTTGACTTCCGACTCATCTAAGAAAGATATTAAGGGATATTCTTCGATAAATAGAAAATATATGGAAAGCATTAAATAGGGTCTACCTTGAAATAAATGGCCATATCTTCGTCAAAAATTGCCCCATTTCAATTATAAAGGTGTTTTTAGAATTCACCCAATCTTCGAAACAAAACTGCATTAAAATAATTTGACTTCCGACTCATCTAAGAAAGATATTAAGGGATATTCTTCGATAAATAGAAAATATATGGAAAGCATTAAATAGGGTCTACCTTGAAATAAATGGCCATATCTTCGTAAAAAATTGCCCAATTTCAATTATAAAGGTGTTTTTAGAATTCTTTGGAACAAAACTGCATTAAAATAATTTGACTTCCGACTCATCTAAGAAAGATATTAAGGGATATTCTTCGATAAATAGAAAATATATGGAAAGCATTAAATAGGGTCTACCTTGAAATAAATGGCCATATCTTCGTCAAAAATTGCCCCATTTCAATTATAAAGGTGTTTTTAGAATTCTTTGGAACAAAACTGCATTAAAATAATTTGACTTCCGACTCATCTAAGAAAGATATTAAAAGATATTCTTCGATTAATAGAAAATATATGGAAAGCATTAAATAGGGTCTACCTTGAAATAAATGGCCATATCTTCGTAAAAAATTGCCCCATTTCAATTATAAAGGTGTTTTTAGAATTCTTTGGAACAAAACTGCATTAAAATAATTTGACTTCCGACTCATCTAAGAAAGATATTAAGGGATATTCTTCGATAAATAGAAAATATATGGAAAGCATTAAATAGGGTCTACCTTGAAATAAATGGCCATATCTTCGTCCAAAATTGCCCCATTTCAATTATAAAGGTGTTTTTAGAATTCACTCGATCTTTGGAACAAAACTGCATTAAAATAATTTGACTTCCGACTCATCTAAGAAAGATATTAAAAGATATTCTTCGATTAATAGAAAATATAAGGCAAACATTAAATAGGGTCAACCTTGAAATAAATGGCCATATCTTTGTCTCAAATTGCCACATTTCAATTATAAAGGTGTTTTTAGAATTCACTCAATCTTTGGAACAAAACTGCATTAAAATAATTTGACTTCCGATTCATCTAAGAAAGATATTAAGGGATATTCTTGATTAACAGAAAAGCTATGGAAAGCATTAAATAGGGTCTACCTTGAAATAAATGGCCATATCTTCGTCAAAAATTGCCCCATTTCAATTATAAAGAAGTTTTTAGAATTCACGCAATCTTTGGCACAAAACTGCATTAAAATAATTTGACATCCCACTCATCTAATAAAGATATTAAGGGATATTCTTCGATAAATAGAAAATATATGGAAAGCATTAAATAGGGTCTACCTTGAAATAAATGGCCATATCTTCGTCAAAAATTGCCCCATTTCAAGTATAAAAATGTTTTTAGAATTCACTTGATCTTTGGAACAAAACTGCATTAAAATAATTTGACTTCCGACTCATCTAAGAAAGATATTAAGGGATATTCTTCGATAAATAGAAAAAAAATCGAAAGCATTAAATAGGGTCTACCTTGAAATAAATGGCCATATCTTCGTCAAAAATTGCCCCATTTCAATTATAAAGGTGTTTTTAGAATTCTTTGGAACAAAACTGCATTAAAATAATTTGACTTCCGACTCATCTAAGAAAGATATTAAAAGATATTCTTCGATTAATAGAAAATATAAGGCAAACATTAAATAGGGTCAACCTTGAAATAAATGGCCATATCTTTGTCTCAAATTGCCCCATTTCAATTATAAAGGTGTTTTTAGAATTCACTCAATCTTTGGAACAAAACTGCATTAAAATAATTTGACTTCCGATTCATCTAAGAAAGATATTAAGGGATATTCTTGATTAACAGAAAAGCTATGGAAAGCATTAAATAGGGTCTACCTTGAAATAAATGGCCATATCTTCGTCAAAAATTGCCCCATTTCAATTATAAAGGTGTTTTTAGAATTCACTCAATCTTTGGAACAAAACTGCATTAAAATAATTTGACTTCCGACTCATCTAAGAAAGATATTAAAAGATATTCTTCGATTAATAGAAAATATAAGGCAAACATTAAATAGGGTCAACCTTGAAATAAATGGCCATATCTTTGTCTCAAATTGCCACATTTCAATTATAAAGGTGTTTTTAGAATTCACTCAATCTTTGGAACAAAACTGCATTAAAATAATTTGACTTCCGATTCATCTAAGAAAGATATTAAGGGATATTCTTGATTAACAGAAAAGCTATGGAAAGCATTAAATAGGGTCTACCTTGAAATAAATGGCCATATCTTCGTCAAAAATTGCCCCATTTCAATTATAAAGAAGTTTTTAGAATTCACGCAATCTTTGGAACAAAACTGCATTAAAATAATTTGACATCCGACTCATCTAAGAAAGATATTAAGGGATATTCTTCGATAAATAGAAAATATATGGAAAGCATTAAATAGGGTCTACCTTGAAATAAATGGCCATATCTTCGTCAAAAATTGCCCCATTTCAAATATAAAAATGTTTTTAGAATTCACTTGATCTTTGGAACAAAACTGCATTAAAATAATTTGACTTCCGACTCATCTAAGAAAGATATTAAGGGATATTCTTCGATAAATAGAAAATATATGGAAAGCATTAAATAAGGTCTACCTTGAAATAAATGGCCATATCTTCGTAAAAAATTGCATCATTTCAATTATAAAGGTGATTTTAGAATTTAATCGATCTTTGGAACAAAACTGCATTAAAATAATTTGACTTCCGACTCATCTAAGAAAGATATTAAGGGATATTCTTCGATAAATAGAAAATATATGGAAAGCATTAAATAGGGTCTACCTTGAAATAAATGGCCATATCTTCGTCAAAAATTGCCCCATTTCAATTATAAAGGTGTTTTTAGAATTCGCGCAATCTGTGGAACAAAACTGCATTAAAATAATTTGACTTCCGACTCATCTAAGAAAGATATTAAAAGATATTCTTCGATAAATAGAAAATATAAGGCAAACATTAAATAGGGTCAACCTTGAAATAAATGGCCATATCTTTGTCTCAAATTGCCCCATTTCAATTATAAAGGTGTTTTTAGAATTCACTCAATCTTTGAAACAAAACTGCATTAAAATAATTTGACTTCCGATTCACCTAAGAAAGATATTAAGGGATATTCTTGATTAACAGAAAAGCTATGGAAAGCATTAAATAAGGTCTACCTTGAAATAAATGGACATATCTTCGTCAAAAATTGCCCCATTTCAGTTTTAAAGGTGTTTTTAGAATTCGCGCAATCTGTGGAACAAAACTGCATTAAAATAATTTGACTTCCGACTCATCTAAGAAAGATATTAAGGGATATTCTTCGATAAATAGAAAATATATGGAAAGCATTAAATAAGGTCTACCTTGAAATAAATGGCCATATCTTCGTAAAAAATTGCATCATTTCAATTATAAAGGTGATTTTAGAATTTAATCGATCTTTGGAACAAAACTGCATTAAAATAATTTGACTTCCGACTCATCTAAGAAAGATATTAAGGGATATTCTTCGATAAATAGAAAATATATGGAAAGCATTAAATAGGGTCTACCTTGAAATAAATGGCCATATCTTCGTCAAAAATTGCCCCATTTCAATTATAAAGGTGTTTTTAGAATTTACTCAATCTTTGGAACAAAACTGCATTAAAATAATTTGACTTCCGACTCATCTAAGAAAGATATTAAAAGATATTCTTCGATTAATAGAAAATATAAGGCAAACATTAAATAGGGTCAACCTTGAAATAAATGGCCATATCTTTGTCTCAAATTGCCCCATTTCAATTATAAAGGTGTTTTTAGAATTCACTCAATCTTTGGAACAAAACTGCATTGAAATAATTTGACTTCCGATTCATCTAAGAAAGATATTAAGGGATATTCTTGATTAACAGAAAAGCTATGGAAAGCATTAAATAGGGTCTACCTTGAAATAAATGGCCATATCTTCGTCAAAAATTGCCCCATTTCAATTATAAAGGTGTTTTTAGAATTCACTCAATCTTTGGAACAAAACTGCATTAAAATAATTTGACTTCCGATTCATCTAAGAAAGATATTAAGGGATATTCTTCGATTAATAGAAAATATAAGGCAAACATTAAATAGGGTCAACCTTGAAATAAATGGCCATATCTTTGTCTCAAATTGCCACATTTCAATTATAAAAGTGTTTTTAGAATTCACTCAATCTTTGGAACAAAACTGCATTAAAATAATTTGACTTCCGATTCATCTAAGAAAGATATTAAGGGATATTCTTGATTAACAGAAAAGCTATGGAAAGCATTAAATAGGGTCTACCTTGAAATAAATGGCCATATCTTCGTCAAAAATTGCCCCATTTCAATTATAAAAGTGTTTTTAGAATTCACGCAAGCTTTGGAACAAAACTGCATTAAAATAATTTGACTTCCGATTCATCTAAGAAAGATATTAAGGGATATTCTTGATTAACAGAAAAGCTATGGAAAGCATTAAATAAGGTCTACCTTGAAATAAATGGACATATCTTCGTCAAAAATTGCCCCATTTCAGTTTTAAAGGTGTTTTTAGAATTCGCGCAATCTGTGGAACAAAACTGCATTAAAATAATTTGACTTCCGACTCATCTAAGAAAGATATTAAGGGATATTCTTCGATAAATAGAAAATATATGGAAAGCATTAAATAAGGTCTACCTTGAAATAAATGGCCATATCTTCGTAAAAAATTGCATCATTTCAATTATAAAGGTGATTTTAGAATTTAATCGATCTTTGGAACAAAACTGCATTAAAATAATTTGACTTCCGACTCATCTAAGAAAGATATTAAGGGATATTCTTCGATAAATAGAAAATATATGGAAAGCATTAAATAGGGTCTACCTTGAAATAAATGGCCATATCTTCGTCAAAAATTGCCCCATTTCAATTATAAAGGTGTTTTTAGAATTTACTCAATCTTTGGAACAAAACTGCATTAAAATAATTTGACTTCCGACTCATCTAAGAAAGATATTAAAAGATATTCTTCGATTAATAGAAAATATAAGGCAAACATTAAATAGGGTCAACCTTGAAATAAATGGCCATATCTTTGTCTCAAATTGCCCCATTTCAATTATAAAGGTGTTTTTAGAATTCACTCAATCTTTGGAACAAAACTGCATTGAAATAATTTGACTTCCGATTCATCTAAGAAAGATATTAAGGGATATTCTTGATTAACAGAAAAGCTATGGAAAGCATTAAATAGGGTCTACCTTGAAATAAATGGCCATATCTTCGTCAAAAATTGCCCCATTTCAATTATAAAGGTGTTTTTAGAATTCACTCAATCTTTGGAACAAAACTGCATTAAAATAATTTGACTTCCGATTCATCTAAGAAAGATATTAAGGGATATTCTTCGATTAATAGAAAATATAAGGCAAACATTAAATAGGGTCAACCTTGAAATAAATGGCCATATCTTTGTCTCAAATTGCCACATTTCAATTATAAAAGTGTTTTTAGAATTCACTCAATCTTTGGAACAAAACTGCATTAAAATAATTTGACTTCCGATTCATCTAAGAAAGATATTAAGGGATATTCTTGATTAACAGAAAAGCTATGGAAAGCATTAAATAGGGTCTACCTTGAAATAAATGGCCATATCTTCGTCAAAAATTGCCCCATTTCAATTATAAAAGTGTTTTTAGAATTCACGCAAGCTTTGGAACAAAACTGCATTAAAATAATTTGACTTCCGATTCATCTAAGAAAGATATTAAGGGATATTCTTGATTAACAGAAAAGCTATGGAAAGCATTAAATAGGGTCTACCTTGAAATAAATGGCCATATCTTCGTCAAAAATTGCCCCATTTCAATTATAAAGGTGTTTTTAGAATTCGCGCAATCTTTGGAACAAAACTGCATTAAAATAATTTGACTTCCGACTCATCTAAGAAAGATATTAAGGGATATTCTTCGATAAATAGAAAATATATGGAAAGCATTAAATAGGGTCTACCTTGAAATAAATGGCCATATCTTCGTCAAAAATTGCCCCATTTCAATTATAAAGGTGTTTTTAGAATTCACTTGATCTTTGGAACAAAACTGCATTAAAATAATTTGACTTCCGACTCATCTAAGAAAGATATTAAAAGATATTCTTCGATTAATAGAAAATATAAGGCAAACATTAAATAGGGTCAACCTTGAAATAAATGGCCATATCTTTGTCTCAAATTGCCCCATTTCAATTATAAAGGTGTTTTTAGAATTCACTCAATCTTTGGAACAAAACTGCATTAAAATAATTTGACTTCCGATTCATCTAAGAAAGATATTAAGGGATATTCTTGATTAACAGAAAAGCTATGGAAAGCATTAAATAGGGTCTACCTTGAAATAAATGGCCATATCTTCGTCAAAAATTGCTCCATTTCAATTCTAAAGGTGTTTTTAGAATTCACGCAATCTTTGGAACAAAACTGCATTAAAATAATTTGACTTCCGACTCATCTAAGAAAGATATTAAGGGATATTCTTCGATAAATAGAAAATATATGGAAAGAATTAAATAGGGTCTACCTTGAAATAAATGGCCATATCTTCGTAAAAAATTGCCCCATTTCAATTATAAAGGTGATTTTAGAATTCACCCAATCTTCAAAACAAAACTGCATTAAAATAATTTGACTTCCGACTCATCTAAGAAAGATATTAAGGGATATTCTTCGATAAATAGAAAATATATGGAAAGCATTAAATAGGGTCTACCTTGAAATAAATGGCCATATCTTCGTCAAAAATTGCCCCATTTCAATTATAAAGGTGTTTTTTAGAATTTACTCAATCTTTGGAACAAAACTTCATTAAAATAATTTGACTTCCGACTCATCTAAGAAAGATATTAAAAGATATTCTTCGATTAATAGAAAATATAAGGCAAACATTAAATAGGGTCAACCTTGAAATAAATGGCCATATCTTTGTCTCAAATTGCCCCATTTCAATTATAAAGGTGTTTTTAGAATTCACTCAATCTTTGGAACAAAACTGCATTAAAATAATTTGACTTCCGACTCATCTAAGAAAGATATTAAGGGATATTCTTGATTAACAGAAAAGCTATGGAAAGCATTAAATAGGGTCTACCTTGAAATAAATGGCCATATCTTCGTCAAAAATTGCCCCATTTCAATTATAAAGGTGTTTTTAGAATTCACTCAATCTTTGGAACAAAACTGCATTAAAATAATTTGACTTCCGATTCATCTAAGAAAGATATTAAGGGATATTCTTCGATTAATAGAAAATATAAGGCAAACATTAAATAGGGTCAACCTTGAAATAAATGGCCATATCTTTGTCTCAAATTGCCCCATTTCAATTATAAAGGTGTTTTTAGAATTCACTCAATCTTTGGAACAAAACTGCATTAAAATAATTTGACTTCCGATTCATCTAAGAAAGATATTAAGGGATATTCTTGATTAACAGAAAAGCTATGGAAAGCATTAAATAGGGTCTACCTTGAAATAAATGGCCATATCTTCGTCAAAAATTGCCCCATTTCAATTATAAAGGTGTTTTTAGAATTCACTCAATCTTTGGAACAAAACTGCATTAAAATAATTCGACTTCCGGTTCATCTAAGAAAGATATTAAGGGATATTCTTGATTAACAGAAAAGCTATGGAAAGCATTAAATAGGGTCTACCTTGAAATAAATGGCCATATCTTCGTCAAAAATTGCCCCATTTCAATTATAAAGGTGTTTTTAGAATTCACGCAATCTTTGGAACAAAACTGTATTAAAATAATTTGACTTCCGACTCATCTAAGAAAGATATTAAGGGATATTCTTCGATAAATAGAAAATATATGGAAAGCATTAAATAGGGTCTACCTTGAAATAAATGGCCATATCTTCGTCAAAAATTGCCCCATTTCAATTATAAAGGTGTTTTTAGAATTTACTCAATCTTTGGAACAAAACTTCATTAAAATAATTTGACTTCCGACTCATCTAAGAAAGATATTAAAAGATATTCTTCGATTAATAGAAAATATAAGGCAAACATTAAATAGGGTCAACCTTGAAATAAATGGCCATATCTTTGTCTCAAATTGCCCCATTTCAATTATAAAGGTGTTTTTAGAATTCACTCAATCTTTGGAACAAAACTGCATTAAAATAATTTGACTTCCGATTCATCTAAGAAAGATATTAAGGGATATTCTTGATTAACAGAAAAGCTATGGAAAGCATTAAATAGGGTCTACCTTGAAATAAATGGCCATATCTTCGTCAAAAATTGCCCCATTTCAATTATAAAGGTGTTTTTAGAATTCACTCAATCTTTGGAACAAAACTGCATTAAATTAATTTGACTTCCGATTCATCTAAGAAAGATATTAAGGGATATTCTTCGATTAATAGAAAATATAAGGCAAACATTAAATAGGGTCAACCTTGAAATAAATGGCCATATCTTTGTCTCAAATTGCCCCATTTCAATTATAAAGGTGTTTTTAGAATTCACTCAATCTTTGGAACAAAACTGCATTAAAATAATTTGACTTCCGATTCATCTAAGAAAGATATTAAGGGATATTCTTGATTAACAGAAAAGCTATGGAAAGCATTAAATAGGGTCTACCTTGAAATAAATGGCCATATCTTCGTCAAAAATTGCCCCATTTCAATTATAAAGGTGTTTTTAGAATTCACGCAATCTTTGGAACAAAACTGCATTAAAATAATTTGACTTCCGACTCATCTAAGAAAGATATTAAGGGATATTCTTCGATAAATAGAAAATATATGGAAAGCATTAAATAGGGTCTACCTTGAAATAAATGGCCATATCTTCGTCAAAAATTGCCCCATTTCAATTATAAAGGTGTTTTTAGAATTAACTTGATCTTTGGAACAAAACTGCATTAAAATAATTTGACTTCCGACTCATCTAAGAAAGATATTAAAAGATATTCTTCGATTAATAGAAAATATAAGGCAAACATTAAATAGGGTCAACCTTGAAATAAATGGCCATATCTTTGTCTCAAATTGCCCCATTTCAATTATAAAGGTGTTTTTAGAATTCACTCAATCTTTGGAACAAAACTGCATTAAAATAATTTGACTTCCGATTCATCTAAGAAAGATATTAAGGGATATTCTTGATTAACAGAAAAGCTATGGAAAGCATTAAATAGGGTCTACCTTGAAATAAATGGCCATATCTTCGTCAAAAATTGCTCCATTTCAATTATAAAGGTGTTTTTTAGAATTCACGCAATCTTTGGAACAAAACTGCATTAAAATAATTTGACTTCCGACTCATCTAAGAAAGATATTAAGGGATATTCTTCGATAAATAGAAAATATATGGAAAGCATTAAATAGGGTCTACCTTGAAATAAATGGCCATATCTTCGTCAAAAATTGCCCCATTTCAATTATAAAGGTGTTT
>NW_025063232.1:0-17448 GCF_018153295.1 Drosophila grimshawi
TATCTTCGCCAATAATTGTCAGAAGTTAGAATTTCTTTCAACATTATGAAGCCCTTTTTATATATTTTGATTCTGCATCAAAAGCTGAAAATATGTAGTCTCGAAGTCATTTCGAGATATTGGCGTTTTAAGTTTCGGTTTCCCAAATTCAAACGGATGTATCTTCGCCAATAATTGTCAGAAGTCAGAATTTCTTTCAACATTATGAAGCCCTTTTTATATATTTTGACTCTGCATCAAAAGCTGAAAATATGTAGTCTCGAAGTCATTTCGAGAAATTGACGTTTTAAGTTTCGTTTCCCAAATTCAAACGGTATGTATCTTCGCCAATAATTGTCAGAAGTCAGAATTTCTTTCAACATTATGAAGCCCTTTTTATATATTTTGACTATGCATCAAAAGCTGAAAATATGTAGTCTCGAAGTCATTTCGAGATATTGGCGTTTTAAGTTTATTTTCCCGAATTTAAACGGATGTATCTTCGCCAATAATTGTCAGAAGTTAGAATTTCTTTCAACATTATGAAGCCCTTTTTATATATTTTGACTCTGCATCAAAAGCTGAAAATATGTAGTCTCGAAGTCATTTCGAGAAATTGACGTTTTAAGTTTCTGTTTCCAAATTCAAACGGACGTATCTTCGCCAATAATTGTCAGAAGTTAGAATTTCTTTCAACATTATGAAGCCCTTTTTATATATTTTGACTATGCATCAAAGGCTGAAAATATGTAGTCTCGAAGTCATTTCGAGAAATTGACGTTTTAAGTTTCTGTTTCCAAATTCAAACGGATGTATCTTCGCCAATAATTGTCAGAAGTTAGAATTTCCTTCAACATTACGAAGCCCTTTTTATATATTTTGATTCTGCATCAAAAGCTGAAAATATGTAGTCTCGAAGTCATTTCGAGAAATTGACGTTTTAAGTTTCTGTTTCCAAATTCAAACGGATGTATCTTCGCCAATAATTGTCAGAAGTTAGAATTTCTTTCAACATTATGAAGCCCTTTTTATATATTTTGATTCTGCATCAAAAGCTGAAAATATGTAGTCGCGAAGTCATTTCGAAAAAATTGACGTATTAAGTTTCGGTTTCCAAATTCAAACGGATGTATCTTCGCCAATAATTGTCAGAAGTTAGAATTTCTTTCAACATTATGAAGCCCTTTTTATATATTTTGATTCTGCATCAAAAGCTGAAAATATGTAGTCTCGAAGTCATTTCGAGAAATTGACGTTTTAAGTTTCTGTTTCCAAATTCAAACGGATGTATCTTCGCCAATAATTGTCAGAAGTTAGAATTTCTTTCAACATTATGAAGCCCTTTTTATATATTTTGACCCTGCATCAAAAGCTGAAAATATGTAGTCTCGAAGTCATTTCGAGAAATTGACGTTTTAAGTTTCTGTTTCCAAATTCAAATGGATGTATCTTCGCCAATAATTGTAAGAAGTTAGAATTTCTTTCAACATTATGAAGCCCTTTTTATATATTTTGACTATGCGTCAAAAGCTAAAACTATGTAGTCTCGAAGTCAATTCGAGAAATTGACGTTTTAAGTTTCTGTTTCCAAATTCAAACGGATGTATCTTCGCCAATATTTGTCAGAAGTTAGAAATTCTTTCAACATTATGAAGCACTTTTTATATATTTTGACTCTGCATCAAAAGCTGAAAATATGTAGTCTCGAAGTCATTTCGAGAAATTGACGTTTTAAGTTTCTGTTTCCAAATTCAAATGGATGTATCTTCGCCAATAATTGTCAGAAGTTAGAATTTCTTTCAACATTATGAAGCCCTTTTTATATATTTTGACTATGCATCAAAGGCTGAAAATATGTAGTCTCGAAGTCATTTCGAGAAATTGACGTTTTAAGTTTCTGTTTCCAAATTCAAACGGATGTATCTTCGCCAATAATTGTCAGAAGTTAGAATTTCTTTCAACATTATGAAGCCCTTTTTATATATTTTGATTCTGCATCAAAAGCTGAAAATATGTAGTCGCGAAGTCATTTCGAAAAAATTGACGTATTAAGTTTCGGTTTCCAAATTCAAACGGATGTATCTTCGCCAATAATTGTCAGAAGTTAGAATTTCTTTCAACATTATGAAGCCCTTTTTATATATTTTGATTCTGCATCAAAAGCTGAAAATATGTAGTCTCGAAGTCATTTCGAGATATTGGCGGTTTAAGTTTCTTTTCCCAAATTCAAACGGATGTATCTTCGCCAATAATTGTCAGAAGTCAAAATTTCTTTCAACATTATGAAGCCCTTTTTATATATTTTGATTCTGCATCAAAAGCTGAAAATATGTAGTCTCGAAGTCATTTCGAGAAATTGACGTTTTAAGTTTCTGTTTCCAAATTCAAACGGATGTATCTTCGCCAATAATTGTCAGAAGTTAGAATTTCTTTCAACATTATGAAGCCCTTTTTATATATTTTGACCCTGCATCAAAAGCTGAAAATATGTAGTCTCGAAGTCATTTCGAGAAATTGACGTTTTAAGTTTCTGTTTCCAAATTCAAACGGATGTATCTTCGCCAATAATTGTCAGAAGTTAGAATTTCTTTCAACATTATGAAGCCCTTTTTATATATTTTGATTCTGCATCAAAAGCTGAAAATATGTAGTCGCGAAGTCATTTCGAAAAAATTGACGTATTAAGTTTCGGTTTCCAAATTCAAACGGATGTATCTTCGCCAATCTTTGTCAGAAGTTAGAATTTCTTTCAACATTATGAAGCCCTTTTTATATATTTTGACCCTGCATCAAAAGCTGAAAATATGTAGTCTCGAAGTCATTTCGAGAAATTGACGTTTAAAGTTTCTGTTTCCAAATTCAAACGGATGTATCTTCGCCAATAATTGTCAGAAGTTAGAATTTCTTTCAACATTATGAAGCCCTTTTTATATATTTTGATTCTGCATCAAAAGCTGAAAATATGTAGTCTTGAAGTCATTTCGAGAAATTGACGTTTTAAGTTTCTGTTTCCAAATTCAAACGGATGTATCTTCGCCAATAATTGTCAGAAGTCAAAATTTCTTTCAACATTATGAAGCCCTTTTTATATATTTTGACTCTGCATCAAAAGCTGAAAATATGTAGTCGCGAAGTCATTTCGAGAAATTGACGTATTAAGTTTCGGTTTCCAAATTCAAACGGATGTATCTTCGCCAATAATTGTCAGAAGTTAGAATTTCTTTCAACATTATGAAGCCCTTTTTATATATTTTGATTCTGCATCAAAAGCTGAAAATATGTAGTCTCGAAGTCATTTCGAGATATTGGCGGTTTAAGTTTCTTTTCCCAAATTCAAACGGATGTATCTTTGCCAATAATTGTCAGAAGTCAAAATTTCTTTCAACATTATGAAGCCCTTTTTATATATTTTGCCTCTGCATCAAAAGCTGAAAATATGTAGTCGCGAAGTCATTTCGAGAAATTGACGTTTTAAGTTTCTGTTTCCAAATTCAAACGGATGTATCTTCGCCAATAATTGTCAGAAGTTAGAATTTCTTTCAACATTATGAAGCCCTTTTTATATATTTTGATTCTGCATCAAAAGCTGAAAATATGTAGTCTTGAAGTCATTTCGAGAAATTGACGTTTTAAGTTTCTGTTTCCAAATTCAAACGGATGTATCTTCGCCAATAATTGTCAGAAGTTAGAATTTCTTTCAACATTATGAAGCCCTTTTTATATATTTTGACTCTGCATCAAAAGCTGAAAATATGTAGTCGCGAAGTCATTTCGAGAAATTGACGTATTAAGTTTCGGTTTCCAAATTCAAACGGATGTATCTTCGCCAATAATTGTCAGAAGTTAGAATTTCTTTCAACATTATGAAGCCCTTTTTATATATTTTGATTCTGCATCAAAAGCTGAAAATATGTAGTCTCGAAGTCATTTCGAGATATTGGCGGTTTAAGTTTCTTTTCCCAAATTCAAACGGATGTATCTTTGCCAATAATTGTCAGAAGTCAAAATTTCTTTCAACATTATGAAGCCCTTTTTATATATTTTGACTCTGCATCAAAAGCTGAAAATATGTAGTCGCGAAGTCATTTCGAGAAATTGACGTATTAAGTTTCGGTTTCCAAATTCAAACGGATGTATCTTCGCCAATAATTGTCAGAAGTTAGAATTTCTTTCAACATTATGAAGCCCTTTTTATATATTTTGATTCTGCATCAAAAGCTGAAAATATGTAGTCTTGAAGTCATTTCGAGAAATTGACGTTTTAAGTTTCTGTTTCCAAATTCAAACGGATGTATCTTCGCCAATAATTGTCAGAAGTTAGAATTTCTTTCAACATTATGAAGCCCTTTTTTATATATTTTGACTATGCATCAAAAGCTGAAAATATGTAGTCTCGAAGTCAATTCGAGAAATTGACGTTTTAAGTTTCTGTTTCCAAATTCAAACGGATGTATCTTCGCCAATAATTGTCAGAAGTTAGAATTTCTTTCAACATTATGAAGCCCTTTTTATATATTTTGATTCTGCATCAAAAGCTGCAAATATGTAGTCTCGAAGTCATTTCGAGAAATTGACGTTTTAAGTTTCTTTTCCCAAATTCAAACGGATGTATCTTCGCCAATAATTGTCAGAAGTCAGAATTTCTTTCAACATTATTAAGCCCTTTTTATATATTTTGACTCTGCATCAGAAGCTGCAAAATTAGTCTCGAAGTAATTTCGAGAAATTGACGTTTTAAGTTTCTGTTTCCAAATTCAAATGGATGTATCTTCGCCAATAATTGTCAGAAGTTAGAATTTCTTTCAACATTATGAACCCCTTTTTATATATTTTGATTCTGCATCAAAAGCTGAAAATATGTAGTCTCGAAGTCATTTCGCGAAATTGACGTTTTAAGTTTCTGTTTCCAAATTCAAATGAATGTATCTTCGCCAATAATTGTCAGAAGTTAGAATTTCTATCAACATTATGAAGCGCTTTTTATATATTTTGATTCTGCATCAAAAGCTGAAAATATGTAGTCTCGAAGTCATTTCGAGATATTGGCGTTTAAAGTTTATTTTCCCAAATTCAAACGGATGTATCTTCGCCAATAATTGTCAGAAGTTAGAATTTCTTTCAACATTATGAAGCCCTTTTTATATATTTTGACTCTGCGTCAAAAGCTGAAAATATGTAGTCTCGAAGTCATTTCGAGAAATTGACGTTTTAAGTTTCTGTTTCCAAATTCAAACGGATGTATCTTCGCCAATAATTGTCAGAAGTTAGAATTTCTTTCAACATTATGAAGCCCTTTTTATATATTTTGACTCTGCTTCAAAAGCTGAAAATATGTAGTCTCGAAGTCATTTCGAGAAATTGACGTTTTAAGTTTCTGTTTCCAAATTCAAACGGATGTATCTTCGCCAATAATTGTCAGAAGTTAGAATTTCTTGCAACATTATGAACCCCTTTTTATATATTTTGATTCTGCATCAAAAGCTGAAAAAATGTAGTCTCGAAGTCATTTCGAGAAATTGACGTTTTAAGTTTCTGTTTCCAAATTCAAACGGATGTATCTTCGCCAATAATTGTCAGAAGTTAGAATTTCTTTCAACATTATGAAGCCCTTTTTATATATTTTGAATCTGCATCAAAAGCTGAAAATATGTAGTATCGAAGTCATTTCGAGAAATTGACGTTTTAAGTTTCTGTTTCCAAATTCAAACGGATGTATCTTCGCCAATAATTGTCAGAAGTTAGAATTTCTTTCAACATTATGAAGCCCTTTTTATATATTTTGACTCTGCTTCAAAAGCTGAAAATATGTAGTCTCGAAGTCATTTCGAGAAATTGACGTTTTAAGTTTCTGTTTCCAAATTCAAACGGATGTATCTTCGCCAATAATTGTCAGAAGTTAGAATTTCTTGCAACATTATGAACCCCTTTTTATATATTTTGATTCTGCATCAAAAGCTGAAAAAATGTAGTCTCGAAGTCATTTCGAGAAATTGACGTTTTAAGTTTCTGTTTCCAAATTCAAACGGATGTATCTTCGCCAATAATTGTCAGAAGTTAGAATTTCTTTCAACATTATGAAGCCCTTTTTATATATTTTGATTCTGCATCAAAAGCTGAAAATATGTAGTCTCGAAGTCAATTCGAGAAATTAACGTTTTAAGTTTCTGTTTCCAAATTCAAACGGATGTATCTTCGCCAATAATTGTCAGAAGTTAGAATTTCTTTCAACATTATGAAGCCCTTTTTATATATTTTGATTTTGCATCAAAAGCTGAAAATATGTAGTCTCGAAGTCATTTCGAGAAATTGACGTTTTAAGTTTCTGTTTCCAAATTCAAACGGATGTATCTTCGCCAATAATTGTCAGAAGTTAGAATTTCTTTCAACATTATGAAGCCCTTTTTATATATTTTGATTCTGCATCAAAAGCTGAAAATATGTAGTCTTGAAGTCATTTCGAGAAATTGACGTTTTAAGTTTCTGTTTCCAAATTCAAACGGATGTATCTTCGCCAATAATTGTCAGAAGTTAGAATTTCTTTCAACATTATGAAGCCCTTTTTATATATTTTGACCCTGCATCAAAAGCTGAAAATATGTAGTCTCGAAGTCATTTCGAGAAATTGACGTTTTAAGTTTCTTTTTCCAAATTCAAACGGATGTATCTTCGCCAATAATTGTCAGAAGTTAGAATTTCTTTCAACATTATGAAGCCCTTTTTATATATTTTGACTCTGCATCAAAAGCTGAAAATATGTGGTTTCTCGAAGTCATTTCGAGAAATTTACGTTTTAAGTTTCTGTTTCCAAATTCAAACGGACGTATCTTCGCCAATAATTGTCAGAAGTTAGAATTTCTTTCAACATTATGAAGCCCTTTTTATATATTTTGATTCTGCATCAAAAGCTGAAAATATGTAGTCTCGAAGTCATTTCGAGATATTGGCGGTTTAAGTTTCTTTTCCCAAATTCAAACGGATGTATCTTCGCCAATAATTGTCAGAAGTTAGAATTTCTTTCAACATTATGAATCACTTTTTATATATTTTGACTCTGCATCAAAAGCTGAAAATATGTAGTCTCGAAGTCATTTCGAGAAATTGACGTTTTAAGTTTCTGTTTCCAAATTCAAACGGATGTATCTTCGCCAATAATTGTCAGAAGTCAGAATTTCTTTCAACATTATGAAGCCCTTTTTATATATTTTGACTCTGCATCAAAAGCTGAAACTATGTAGTCTCGAAGTCATTTCGAGAAATTGACGTTTTAAGTTTCTGTTTCCAAATTCAAACGGATGTATCTTCGCCAATAATTGTCAGTAGAATTTCTTTCAACATTATTAAGCCCTTTTTATATATTTTGATTCTGCATCAAAAGCTGAAAATATGTAGTCTCGAAGTCATTTCGAGAAATTGACGTATTAAGTATCTGTTTCCAAATTCAAACGGACGTATCTTCACCAATAATTGTCAGAAGTTAGAATTTCTTTCAACATTATGAAGCCCTTTTTATATATTTTGACTATGCATCAAAGGCTGAAAATATGTAGTCTCGAAGTCATTTCGAGAAATTGACGTTTTAAGTTTCTGTTTCCAAATTCAAACGGATGTATCTTCGCCAATAATTGTCAGAAGTTAGAATTTCTTTCAACATTATGAAGCCCTTTTTATATATTTTGATTTTGCATCAAAAGCTGAAAATATGTAGTCTCGAAGTCATTTCGAGAAATTGACGTTCTAAGTTTCTGTTTCCAAATTCAAACGGATGTATCTTCGCCAATAATTGTCAGAAGTTAGAATTTCTTCCAACATTATGAAGCCCTTTTTATATATTTTGATTCTGCATCAAAAGCTGAAAATATGTAGTCTCGAAGTCATTTCGAGAAATTGACGTTCTAAGTTTCTGTTTCCAAATTCAAACGGATGTATCTTCGCCAATAATTGTCAGAAGTTAGAATTTCTTTCAACATTATGAAGCCCTTTTTATATATTTTGATTCTGCATCAAAAGCTGAAAATATGTAGTCGCGAAGTCATTTCGAGAAATTGACGTTCTAAGTTTCTGTTTCCAAATTCAAACGGATGTATCTTCGCCAATAATTGTCAGAAGTTAGAATTTCTTTCAACATTATGAAGCCCTTTTTATATATTTTGATTCTGCATCAAAAGCTGAAAATATGTAGTCGCGAAGTCATTTCGAGAAATTGACGTATTAAGTTTCGGTTTCCAAATTCAAACGGATGTATCTTCGCCAATAATTGTCAGAAGTTAGAATTTCTTTCAACATTATGAAGCCCTTTTTATATATTTTGATTCTGCATCAAAAGCTGAAAATATGTAGTCTCGAAGTCATTTCGCGAAATTAACGTTTTAAGTTTCTGTTTCCAAATTCAAACGGATGTATCTTCGCCAATAATTGTCAGAAGTTAGAATTTCTTTCAACATTATGAAGCCCTTTTTATATATTTTGACTCTGCATCAAAAGCTGAAAATATGTAGTCTCGAAGTAATTTCGAGAAATTGACGTTTTAAGTTTCTGTTTCCAAATTCAAACGGACGTATCTTCGCCAATAATTGTCAGAAGTTAGAATTTCTTTCAACATTATGAAGCCCTTTTTATATATTTTGACTATGCATCAAAGGCTGAAAATATGTAGTCTCGAAGTCATTTCGAGAAATTGACGTTTTAAGTTTCTGTTTCCAAATTCAAACGGATGTATCTTCGCCAATAATTGTCAGAAGTTAGAATTTCTTTCAACATTATGAAGCCCTTTTTATATATTTTGATTCTGCATCAAAAGCTGAAAATATGTAGTCGCGAAGTCATTTCGAAAAAATTGACGTATTAAGTTTCGGTTTCCAAATTCAAACGGATGTATCTTCGCCAATAATTGTCAGAAGTTAGAATTTCTTTCAACATTATGAAGCCCTTTTTATATATTTTGATTCTGCATCAAAAGCTGAAAATATGTAGTCTCGAAGTCATTTCGAGATATTGGCGGTTTAAGTTTCTTTTCCCAAATTCAAACGGATGTATCTTCGCCAATAATTGTCAGAAGTCAAAATTTCTTTCAACATTATGAAGCCCTTTTTATATATTTTGACTCTGCATCAAAAGCTGAAAATATGTAGTCGCGAAGTCATTTCGAGAAATTGACGTTTTAAGTTTCGGTTTCCAAATTCAAACGTATGTATCTTCGCCAATAATTGTCAGAAGTCAGAATTTCTTTCAACATTATGAAGCCCTTTTTATATATTTTGACTATGCATCAAAAGCTGAAAATATGTAGTCTCGAAGTCATTTCGAGATATTGGCGTTTTAAGTTTATTTTCCCGAATTCAAACGGATGTATCTTCGCCAATAATTGTCAGAAGTTAGAATTTCTTTCAACATTATGAAGCCCTTTTTATATATTTTGATTCTGCAACAAAAGCTGAAAATATGTAGTCTAGAAGTCATTTCGCGAAATTGACGTTTTAAGTTTCTGTTTCCAAATTCAAACGGATGTATCTTCGCCAATAATTGTCAGAAGTTAGAATTTCTTTCAACATTATGAAGCCCTTTTTATATATTTTGACTCTGCATCAAAAGCTGAAAATATGTAGTCTCGAAGTCATTTCGAGAAATTGACGTTTTAAGTTTCTGTTTCGAAATTCAAACGGACGTATCTTCGCCAATAATTGTCAGAAGTTAGAATTTCTTTCAACATTATGAAGCCCTTTTTATATATTTTGACTATGCATCAAAGGCTGAAAATATGTAGTCTCGAAGTCATTTCGAGAAATTGACGTTTTAAGTTTCTGTTTCCAAATTCAAACGGATGTATCTTCGCCAATAATTGTCAGAAGTTAGAATTTCCTTCAACATTACGAAGCCCTTTTTATATATTTTGATTCTGCATCAAAAGCTGAAAATATGTAGTCTCGAAGTCATTTCGAGAAATTGACGTTTTAAGTTTCTGTTTCCAAATTCAAACGGATGTATCTTCGCCAATAATTGTCAGAAGTTAGAATTTCTTTCAACATTATGAAGCCCTTTTTATATATTTTGATTCTGCATCAAAAGCTGAAAATATGTAGTCGCGAAGTCATTTCGAAAAAATTGACGTATTAAGTTTCAGGTTTCCAAATTCAACGGATGTATCTTCGCCAATAATTGTCAGAAGGTAGAATTTCTTTCACATATGAAGCCCTTTTTAATATTTTGATTCTTGCATCAAAAGCTGAAAAAATGTAGTCTCGAAGTCATTTCGAGAAATTGACGTTTTAAGTTTCTGTTTCCAAATTCAAACGGATGTATCTTCGCCAATAATTGTCAGAAGTTAGAATTTCTTTCAACATTATGAAGCCCTTTTTATATATTTTGACTCTGCATCAAAAGCTGAAAATATGTAGTCTCGAAGTCATTTCGAGAAATTGACGTTTTAAGTTTCTGTTTCCAAATTCAAACGGATGTATCTTCGCCAATAATTGTAAGAAGTTAGAATTTCTTTCAACATTATGAAGCCCTTTTTATATATTTTGACTCTGCATCAAAAGCTGAAAATATGTAGTCTCGAAGTCAATTCGAGAAATTGACGTTTTAAGTTTCTGTTTCCAAATTCAAACGGATGTATCTTCGCCAATATTTGTCAGAAGTTAGAATTTCTTTCAACATTATGAAGCACTTTTTATATATTTTGACTCTGCATCAAAAGCTGAAAATATGTAGTCTCGAAGTCATTTCGAGAAATTGACGTTTTAAGTTTCTGTTTCCAAATTCAAACGGATGTATCTTCGCCAATAATTGTCAGAAGTTAGAATTTCTTTCAACATTATGAAGCCCTTTTTATATATTTTGACTATGCATCAAAGGCTGAAAATATGTAGTCTCGAAGTCATTTCGAGAAATTGACGTTTTAAGTTTCTGTTTCCAAATTCAAACGGATGTATCTTCGCCAATAATTGTCAGAAGTTAGAATTTCTTTCAACATTATGAAGCCCTTTTTATATATTTTGATTCTGCATCAAAAGCTGAAAATATGTAGTCGCGAAGTCATTTCGAAAAAATTGACGTATTAAGTTTCGGTTTCCAAATTCAAACGGATGTATCTTCGCCAATAATTGTCAGAAGTTAGAATTTCTTTCAACATTATGAAGCCCTTTTTATATATTTTGATTCTGCATCAAAAGCTGAAAATATGTAGTCTCGAAGTCATTTCGAGATATTGGCGGTTTAAGTTTCTTTTCCCAAATTCAAACGGATGTATCTTCGCCAATAATTGTCAGAAGTCAAAATTTCTTTCAACATTATGAAGCCCTTTTTATATATTTTGATTCTGCATCAAAAGCTGAAAATATGTAGTCTCGAAGTCATTTCGAGAAATTGACGTTTTAAGTTTCTGTTTCCAAATTCAAACGGATGTATCTTCGCCAATAATTGTCAGAAGTTAGAATTTCTTTCAACATTATGAAGCCCTTTTTATATATTTTGACCCTGCATCAAAAGCTGAAAATATGTAGTCTCGAAGTCATTTCGAGAAATTGACGTTTTAAGTTTCTGTTTCCAAATTCAAACGGATGTATCTTCGCCAATAATTGTCAGAAGTTAGAATTGCTTTCAACATTATGAAGCCCTTTTTATATATTTTGATTCTGCATCAAAAGCTGAAAATATGTAGTCGCGAAGTCATTTCGAAAAAATTGACGTATTAAGTTTCGGTTTCCAAATTCAAACGGATGTATCTTCGCCAATAATTGTCAGAAGTTAGAATTTCTTTCAACATTATGAAGCCCTTTTTATATATTTTGATTCTGCATCAAAAGCTGAAAATATGTAGTCTCGAAGTCATTTCGAGAAATTGACGTTTTAAGTTTCTGTTTCCAAATTCAAACGGATGTATCTTCGCCAATAATTGTCAGAAGTTAGAATTTCTTTCAACATTATGAAGCCCTTTTTATATATTTTGATTCTGCATCAAAAGCTGAAAATATGTAGTCTTGAAGTCATTTCGAGAAATTGACGTTTTAAGTTTCTGTTTCCAAATTCAAACGGATGTATCTTCGCCAATAATTGTCAGAAGTTAGAATTTCCTTCAACATTACGAAGCCCTTTTTATATATTTTGATTCTGCATCAAAAGCTGAAAATATGTAGTCTCGAAGTCATATCGAGAAATTGACGTTTTAAGTTTCTGTTTCCAAATTCAAACGGATGTATCTTCGCCAATAATTGTCAGAAGTTAGAATTTCTTTCAACATTATGAAGCCCTTTTTATATATTTTGATTCTGCATCAAAAGCTGAAAATATGTAGTCTCGAAGTCATTTCGAAAAAATTGACGTATTAAGTTTCGGTTTCCAAATTCAAACGGATGTATCTTCGCCAATAATTGTCAGAAGTTAGAATTTCTTTCAACATTATGAAGCCCTTTTTATATATTTTGATTCTGCATCAAAAGCTGAAAATATGTAGTCTCGAAGTCATTTCGAGAAATTGACGTTTTAAGTTTCTGTTTCCAAATTCAAACGGATGTATCTTCGCCAATAATTGTCAGAAGTTAGAATTTCTTTCAACATTATGAAGCCCTTTTTATATATTTTGACCCTGCATCAAAAGCTGAAAATATGTAGTCTCGCAGTCATTTCGAGAAATTGACGTTTTAAGTTTCTGTTTCCAAATTCAAATGGATGTATCTTCGCCAATAATTGTAAGAAGTTAGAATTTCTTTCAACATTATGAAGCCCTTTTTATATATTTTGACTATGCGTCAAAAGCTTAAACTATGTAGTCTCGAAGTCAATTCGAGAAATTGACGTTTTAAGTTTCTGTTTCCAAATTCAAACGGATGTATCTTCGCCAATATTTGTCAGAAGTTAGAATTTCTTTCAACATTATGAAGCACTTTTTATATATTTTGACTCTGCATCAAAAGCTGAAAATATGTAGTCTCGAAGTCATTTCGAGAAATTGACGTTTTAAGTTTCTGTTTCCAAATTCAAATGGATGTATCTTCGCCAATAATTGTCAGAAGTTAGAATTTCTTTCAACATTATGAAGCCCTTTTTATATATTTTGACTATGCATCAAAGGCTGAAAATATGTAGTCTCGAAGTCATTTCGAGAAATTGACGTTTTAAGTTTCTGTTTCCAAATTCAAACGGATGTATCTTCGCCAATAATTGTCAGAAGTTAGAATTTCTTTCAACATTATGAAGCCCTTTTTATATATTTTGATTCTGCATCAAAAGCTGAAAATATGTAGTCGCGAAGTCATTTCGAAAAAATTGACGTATTAAGTTTCGGTTTCCAAATTCAAACGGATGTATCTTCGCCAATAATTGTCAGAAGTTAGAATTTCTTTCAACATTATGAAGCCCTTTTTATATATTTTGATTCTGCATCAAAAGCTGAAAATATGTAGTCTCGAAGTCATTTCGAGATATTGGCGGTTTAAGTTTCTTTTCCCAAATTCAAACGGATGTATCTTCGCCAATAATTGTCAGAAGTCAAAATTTCTTTCAACATTATGAAGCCCTTTTTATATATTTTGATTCTGCATCAAAAGCTGAAAATATGTAGTCTCGAAGTCATTTCGAGAAATTGACGTTTTAAGTTTCTGTTTCCAAATTCAAACGGATGTATCTTCGCCAATAATTGTCAGAAGTTAGAATTTCTTTCAACATTATGAAGCCCTTTTTATATATTTTGACCCTGCATCAAAAGCTGAAAATATGTAGTCTCGAAGTCATTTCGAGAAATTGACGTTTTAAGTTTCTGTTTCCAAATTCAAACGGATGTATCTTCGCCAATAATTGTCAGAAGTTAGAATTTCTTTCAACATTATGAAGCCCTTTTTATATATTTTGATTCTGCATCAAAAGCTGAAAATATGTAGTCGCGAAGTCATTTCGAAAAAATTGACGTATTAAGTTTCGGTTTCCAAATTCAAACGGATGTATCTTCGCCAATAATTGTCAGAAGTTAGAATTTCTTTCAACATTATGAAGCCCTTTTTATATATTTTGATTCTGCATCAAAAGCTGAAAATATGTAGTCTCGAAGTCATTTCGAGAAATTGACGTTTTAAGTTTCTGTTTCCAAATTCAAACGGATGTATCTTCGCCAATAATTGTCAGAAGTTAGAATTTCTTTCAACATTATGAAGCCCTTTTTATATATTTTGATTCTGCATCAAAAGCTGAAAATATGTAGTCTTGAAGTCATTTCGAGAAATTGACGTTTTAAGTTTCTGTTTCCAAATTCAAACGGATGTATCTTCGCCAATAATTGTCAGAAGTCAAAATTTCTTTCAACATTATGAAGCCCTTTTTATATATTTTGCCTCTGCATCAAAAGCTGAAAATATGTAGT
Source organism: Drosophila grimshawi (assembly GCF_018153295.1). Taxonomy (NCBI): domain Eukaryota; kingdom Metazoa; phylum Arthropoda; class Insecta; order Diptera; family Drosophilidae; genus Drosophila; species Drosophila grimshawi. The sequence continues at coordinate 14,327 of NW_025063232.1, forward strand.
CGCGAAGTCATTTCGAGAAATTTACGTATTAAGTTTCGGTTTCCAAATTCAAACGGATGTATCTTCGCCAATAATTGTCAGAAGTTAGAATTTCTTTCAACATTATGAAGCCCTTTTTATATATTTTGATTCTGCATCAAAAGCTGAAAATATGTAGTCTCGAAGTCATTTCGAGATATTGGCGGTTTAAGTTTCTTTCCCCAAATTCAAACGGATGTATCTTTGCCAATAATTGTCAGAAGTCAAAATTTCTTTCAACATTATGAAGCCCTTTTTATATATTTTGACTCTGCATCAAAAGCTGAAAATATGTAGTCGCGAAGTCATTTCGAGAAATTGACGTATTAAGTTTCGGTTTCCAAATTCAAACGGATGTATCTTCGCCAATAATTGTCAGAAGTTAGAATTTCTTTCAACATTATGAAGCCCTTTTTATATATTTTGATTCTGCATCAAAAGCTGAAAATATGTAGTCTTGAAGTCATTTCGAGAAATTGACGTTTTAAGTTTCTGTTTCCAAATTCAAACGGATGTATCTTCGCCAATAATTGTCAGAAGTTAGAATTTCTTTCAACATTATGAAGCCCTTTTTATATATTTTGACTATGCATCAAAAGCTGAAAATATGTAGTCTCGAAGTCATTTCGAGAAATTGACGTTTTAAGTTTCTGTTTCCAAATTCAAACGGATGTATCTTCGCCAATAATTGTCAGAAGTCAAAATTTCTTTCAACATTATGAAGCCCTTTTTATATATTTTGACTCTGCATCAAAAGCTGAAAATATGTAGTCTCGAAGTCATTTCGAGAAATTGACGTTTTAAGTTTCTGTTTCCAAATTCAAACGGATGTATCTTCGCCAATAATTGTCAGAAGTTAGAATTTCTTTCAACATTATTAAGCCCTTTTTATATATTTTGACTCTGCATCAGAAGCTGCAAGTCTCGAAGTAATTTCGAGAAATTGACGTTTTAAGTTTCTGTTTCCAAATTCAAATGGATGTATCTTCGCCAATAATTGTCAGAAGTTAGAATTTCTTTCAACATTATGAAGCCCTTTTTATATATTTTGATTCTGCATCAAAAGCTGAAAATATGTAGTCTCGAAGTCATTTCGCGAAATTGACGTTTTAAGTTTCTGTTTCCAAATTCAAATGAATGTATCTTCGCCAATAATTGTCAGAAGTTAGAATTTCTATCAACATTATGAAGCGCTTTTTATATATTTTGATTCTGCATCAAAAGCTGAAAATATGTAGTCTCGAAGTCATTTCGAGATATTGGCGTTTAAAGTTTATTTTCCCAAATTCAAACGGATGTATCTTCGCCAATAATTGTCAGAAAGTTAGAATTTCTTTGAACATTATGAAGCCCTTTTTATATATTTTGACTCTGCATCAAAAGCTGAAAATATGTAGTCGCGAAGTCATTTCGAGAAATTGACGTTTTAAGTTTCGGTTTCCAAATTCAAACGGATGTATCTTCGCCAATAATTGTCAGAAGTTAGAATTTCTTTCAACATTATGAAGCCCTTTTTATATATTTTGACTCTGCTTCAAAAGCTGAAAATATGTAGTCTCGAAGTCATTTCGAGAAATTGACGTTTTAAGTTTCTGTTTCCAAATTCAAACGGATGTATCTTCGCCAATAATTGTCAGAAGTTAGAATTTCTTGCAACATTATGAACCCCTTTTTTATATATTTTGATTCTGCATCAAAAGCTGAAAAAATGTAGTCTCGAAGTCATTTCGAGAAATTGACGTTTTAAGTTTCTGTTTCCAAATTCAAACGGATGTATCTTCGCCAATAATTGTCAGAAGTTAGAATTTCTTTCAACATTATGAAGCCCTTTTTATATATTTTGATTCTGCATCAAAAGCTGAAAATATGTAGTCTCGAAGTCATTTCGCGAAATTGACGTTTTAAGTTTCTGTTTCCAAATTCAAATGAATGTATCTTCGCCAATAATTGTCAGAAGTTAGAATTTCTTTCAACATTATGAAGCCCTTTTTATATATTTTGATTCTGCATCAAAAGCTGAAAATATGTAGTCTTGAAGTCATTTCGAGAAATTGACGTTTTAAGTTTCTGTTTCCAAATTCAAACGGATGTATCTTCGCCAATAATTGTCAGAAGTCAAAATTTCTTTCAACATTATGAAGCCCTTTTTTATATATTTTGCCTCTGCATCAAAAGCTGAAAATATGTAGTCGCGAAGTCATTTCGAGAAATTTACGTATTAAGTTTCGGTTTCCAAATTCAAACGGATGTATCTTCGCCAATAATTGTCAGAAGTTAGAATTTCTTTCAACATTATGAAGCCCTTTTTATATATTTTGATTCTGCATCAAAAGCTGAAAATATGTAGTCTCGAAGTCATTTCGAGATATTGGCGGTTTAAGTTTCTTTCCCCAAATTCAAACGGATGTATCTTTGCCAATAATTGTCAGAAGTCAAAATTTCTTTCAACATTATGAAGCCCTTTTTATATATTTTGACTCTGCATCAAAAGCTGAAAATATGTAGTCGCGAAGTCATTTCGAGAAATTGACGTATTAAGTTTCGGTTTCCAAATTCAAACGGATGTATCTTCGCCAATAATTGTCAGAAGTTAGAATTTCTTTCAACATTATGAAGCCCTTTTTATATATTTTGATTCTGCATCAAAAGCTGAAAATATGTAGTCTTGAAGTCATTTCGAGAAATTGACGTTTTAAGTTTCTGTTTCCAAATTCAAACGGATGTATCTTCGCCAATAATTGTCAGAAGTTAGAATTTCTTTCAACATTATGAAGCCCTTTTTATATATTTTGACTATGCATCAAAAGCTGAAAATATGTAGTCTCGAAGTCAATTCGAGAAATTGACGTTTTAAGTTTCTGTTTCCAAATTCAAACGGATGTATCTTCGCCAATAATTGTCAGAAGTCAAAATTTCTTTCAACATTATGAAGCCCTTTTTATATATTTTGACTCTGCATCAAAAGCTGAAAATATGTAGTCTCGAAGTCATTTCGAGAAATTTACGTTTTAAGTTTCTGTTTCCAAATTCAAACGGATGTATCTTCGCCAATAATTGTCAGAAGTTAGAATTTCTTTCAACATTATTAAGCCCTTTTTATATAT
>NW_025063233.1:0-1829 GCF_018153295.1 Drosophila grimshawi
AAGAAATAAGAAATAAGACTAGTATTTTAAGAAGCGTGTGAGTGAAATGCCAAACAAACAATACAATGGTGGCAGGAAATATATGTCGGGTTCAAAAAGTTGTCTTTGCTTTAATTGTGGCTACGCTGATCATATGAAGAAGGATTGTACAGCACAAACAAAATGTTTTAAATGTGAAGGCGTGGGACATACTCGTATATCCAAAAATTATCCACAAACAATGCAAAGTGAGCAAGTGGTGAAAGACGAGCAAATGGTGAAATACATTAAGCGAGTCAAATTGGCGTAGTTGAACGGAGTTACGATTGGGTGGCTTGTTGATTCGGAGTCATATGTGACCATTTTGCGTCCCTCCGGTTTGCATGGCCTCGGAAATAGCAAAACGCAGCCGCTAGGTACATTTGTTGGCAACGTACGTGTTGATGGAATCCAAGTACAAAGATTCCTAGTAGTGCCGAATAACACAATCGAAAGCGACGCCTTATGGGGTTTTGACTTCGGATCAAAATTTCGCGTCACACTGAATGAGAAGTGATTCACATTTACGAAAGCAACAGCGCAGGTGGGCATCCCTGAAACAAATGAGCTAGTTTAGGTTAGGTTACGTTCAACGGTCGCCGATCAAGGTCCACACTCTTATGTCATTTTTGACCCGTTGTGACACCATGTGGATCTCATTTCCTTTCTAATGCCATCGTGTGTGCAAGAATCAGGAGGTAAACCAGCCGGTTGCACTTATAAATTTCGCATTGTGGCTGGTCCCACATTGCTTAACCGTGTTACGCTTGATAAGAAGTAACTTCCCAGTACGGCGCATATTTTCCTCGCAAATGCAGAAGCATAGAAACTGTTCCGGAGATTGTACCTCCTCTTCATATCTGCAGCTTGTCCAAAAATTATTGTAGGGTGCTTTGAGCCTATTGGCATGAATACCCACTAACCAGTTGTCGGTATACATATACATTCCTCATCAGAGAAGAGGGGTAATAGAGTGCCTTTTCTGGCTAGCTCATCAGCTTTGCAGTTGCCTTTTATATTCCGGTGACTTGCACCCAGATTAAGCTAATAACATGCGGATTTGTCAACGTGTGTAGAGACTTTGCGACAGCTTGTTACGAGATCAGTTTGATGACATTGAGCTGATAGATTTGATTGTATATTTAAGTTACAAGAACTAGTTTTTATTTAAGCAATCCAGTGATTTTTATGACTATTACTTCTACCGGAAAAGCCCTGCAGTGTTTCAGGCTGAAGGATAACTGGATGTTAAGCAGTGGGCATCTGTGTCGAAAGCCACGGTTTCTGGTGGACCGGGTGTTCCGTGGGTCGGTTCCTCCCTCAAGAAAGAAATGCTAAAGGAACACAGCGATCCGTTTTGTAGGGGCCATTTCTCACTAGAATATAGGCAAGACCCTTTGTGAATAACCCCATATAAGAGAATAGGGTCTGATGATTGACAGATACATCCATCGGCCAATTTTAGGCCATACCCTACTTAGGTGCAATGGCTTCCATGGAAGTATATAGAGCGACTGTAGCTGGTTGGCACTGTTACGGAAGGAAGAATGGTGTTGTTTAGTCTGGGTGAGACTAGAGGTGGGAATTTTGTATTTCCTATTTCTGTTTTCGTGGGATTAACCTTATCCGAAATTACTTACCCCACTCGTCATTAGGTGACATCATCGGCATACACGACAATCTGACAGTTCCCCCTCAATGTCCCGCAGCAGTCTATTATTGCTTATGTTAGAGCTAAGGGGTGAAGGATGCCCTCTTATGGCATTCCTCTGCCTGACGTATCTGAAGAAAGTTGACGATCCAAGTATGGA
>NW_025063234.1:0-3183 GCF_018153295.1 Drosophila grimshawi
GTGGGTGTAAAAAGCATTTATGCTCTGAAGAGAAGCATACTGAAATGTGGACAGTAAATGATTTTCCCAAAAGCAGATATGTCTCTTAAACGATGGTGCTCAATGAACAGTTTTTTTAAAGACCTATTAGGGTAATAAATTAAGTCATGTGTTTATAAATAAAGGTCGTAGCTAGTAGGTGATGAATAATAATAATCAACTTATAGACATGTTTATTAACTGTTTACATAAAATTGAAGTGTCATCAGGTGGGCTGATGTGTGCAAGTTTTCTCAGAGTTTTTATACCGTAAACCCAATAAAAATTGATAAAAAAAATGGGTAAAATTAAGTTGTACAAACTTATGGAACTTGAAGAAGAAATAATGTTCGACTCTATAAGGTATATATATTCTGGATTTGAAACCTACAGACTTCAAATTTGGAATAGATGTTCTTAAATAACTGCTTGAACACTGGTACACACACATACATAGACCTAAGTTACGGCATCGGCCATTATAATGTTCCCCTACGAAGTTTTCGTTCTGTAATGGTCTTTTCGGGACAATTAATTTCAGATCCGGAATTTGGGTTTTGATGGAATTTTAATTTAAAACATACGGTCCCTGTTCCGCTTCCAATTCTGGTTTGACACACTGAAAATATTAATCTGCAGTGAGTTAAAAGATAATATTAACCTGGAGTGAGTTAAAAAATTATTCCGCTATTCAATATCTTATTTGTATACTTATGTCAGCAGATTTATGGTTTTCACAAGTAACGCTAATAGACTTGAAATCTTAATAAATATAATTTAAACAACAAACGGGCAAAAAAATATTGAACTGAAGTAAATATAGCAAACTGGATACCGGAAACTATCGGCAAACAATAAAAATCAAGAATTGTAGACGAAATAGATTATACACAATAAGTAGTCCGACATTGAAATGTAAGAAATACTTTACCACACATTGCTGGTGCGATGGCTCGAGATTGCTTTCCTATATAGTATATAATTTAGCTAAATCAGTAGTCTAATTTTAATAATTTATGTCAGAATTCTAGGAGAATAAATCTTGGTAAAAAAATGTTTGTCTTAATTTTCATAATGATAAACTATACAAATAAAACATGCATTTTCACCTTGAGATTTTATTTAGGAACATGGAAAGAAGCCGCTGTGGCTTGCTTAAGATAGTCTATCTCACAACTCATTTGATTTAATAGCCTATAGTTAAAAACGTGATTGGAGGGTTATGAATAGTTATATTCTCTTTCACTATTTATCTTTTCTTCCTTTCTCTCTCTCCCTCTCTTATCTTTTTATTTTCGTTATTACTATATATACTCACGGCGAGATCTACCGTATTATTGAGATATACCAGACGCATTCAGAGTATTTTCTAATAATAAACAATTTTAATATGCATTAAACACAAGCCACACTGTTAACCTTTTAAATCATTTCGCAGAAGCAAGTTAAAAGCAAAAATATGTATTACTATCATAAGAGCTGGAAAGGTAATACGTTCACAGCCGACTCCTTTTAGGACGAAAGTGATCAGAGGAGAAAATTCGACCTTAAAGAAAGAAATATTCGAGAAACCTTTTTGACAATTGTTTTTTTTTTTTTTTTGTTGGAAGCTGCTTCAAATCTATTTTAAACGATTTGTGTAAGAAATTATTTAAAAAAGCATTCAATTTTGTAAATAGCTGTTGAAGATTGTACATTGAAAGTTGAATTTTCATGCCATAATACATTTTTGCACAGCGGTACTTGTGCAACTGATAATATTAAATTTTTAATTTATTTTATTGATTTACTTCGATTATTTTAGGATGCAAAGTGTGTATACATATATGCAAGTGTAATTAACCATTAATAATAATTATATAAATAATGGCTAAATCAATTGTAAGAAAACTTTTCCACGTGCACTCAGCTAGAGCCAGATTTTACAGCTCTTTGTATCTTTCTTTTATTGGAAATTAGTTTGATTCACCAGTGTCAGGGGCACTAATGTCGCTAACTGAGGCAGTGATGAGGACAAAATTCAAACATGTCGAACACGTTGCAATCTCTATGCAAATTTGCAACCGGGTTTGAGGAGAGCAAGCAAAAGACGGCATTCTTATCTTTGAAGAAGCTCCAGCCAAGCAGTCTCTGCGCCTATAAATTGCTGCGCCCCATTGCACAATTACTGCAGTCTTCCTGCAAGGGTTATTCAGTGCAAATCGTCAGAAATTAACTTTAACTTCTACATACACATCAATGCAGAAAATGTGTATCTTAAGCCGTCGGGGACTTGTAATCTTGCTGCAGTTCTTACTGTTGGCAGCCAAACAGGCGAGTGGACAATTCAACTACGACCAACAAGGCAGGGATTGGGAGGGAACATGCGCAACTGGCCGAAGTCAATCTCCAATTAGATTGGCGGACAATACTGTGAGTAGCATAAGCCTTCACAACTCTGGACGATTTTTAGAAAATTTACCTTTTCACAGGCTATTCGCAAACCCATTCCGCAAATTCGATTCACGAACTACAATCGGGCCTTGCAGTCACCGCTGATGATGACAAACAATGGACATACAGGTATGCAGTAATTTTGATTTATCTGTGCCTTAATTACAGTATTAAAGTGTACTTCAGCGAACATTGTTTTGCCGCCCACAAATAACGGACAGCGTGCTTTAATCGAGGGCGGCCTGTTGCCAGGCACCTTTGAAGCGCAGACCGTGCACTTCCATTGGGGCTCGGAAAACAGTCATGGATCCGAGCATCTCATCAATGGTCAACGCTACGACGTCGAAATGCACATTGTTCATAAGAATGTTCGTTATGCCACGGTAGCCGAAGCAAGTTTGCGTTCGGATGGTCTTGCCGTTTTGGGTGTCATGCTTCAGGCTGTACCTTCACTGATCTCGACGCATTTTGGCCTTAACCGAATCTTAGATCGATTGCCTCAAGTTATTGAATCCTAATCAAGTACAACGATAGCTGGCCGATTAACGATGAACGATCTATTGGGAGACATTTCTCCAGGAAGGTTTTGCTCATATAATGTCGTACATTCAACTAAGATTTTTTTACTCCCCTATTATGCACATATATTTATATATTTTTATATTGAAACAGGCTCTACTGACTACATACAATGTCTCGCCGAATCTGTTACTTGGACTGTGTTCTCGGACT
>NW_025063235.1:0-45676 GCF_018153295.1 Drosophila grimshawi
TTCATAATGTTGAAAGAAATTCTAACTTCTGACAATTATTGGCGAAGATACATCCGTTTGAATTTGGAAACAGAAACTTAAAACGTCAATTTCTCGAAATGACTTCGGGACTACATATTTTCAGCTTTTGATGCAGAGTCAAAATATATAAAAAGGGCTTCATAATGTTGAAAGAAATTCTAACTTCTGACAATTATTGGCGAAGATACATCCGTTTGAATTTGGAAACAGAAACTTAAAACGTCAATTTCTGGAAATGACTTCGCGACTACATATTTTCAGCTTTTGAAGCAGAGTCAAAATATATAAAAAGGGCTTCATAATGTTGAAAGAAATTCTAACTTCTGACAATTATTGGCGAAGATACATCCGTTTGAATTTGGAAACAGAAACTTAAAACGTCGATTTCTCGAAATGACTTCGAGACTACATATTTTCAGCTTTTGATGCACAGTCAAAATATATAAAAATGTTGAAAGAAATTCTAACTTCTGACAATTATTGGCGAAGATACATCCGTTTGAATTTGGGAAAAGAAACTTAAACCGCCAATGTCTCGAAATGACTTCGAGACTACATATTTTCAGCTTTTGATGCAGAATCAAAATATATAAAAAGGGCTTCATAATGTTGAAAGAAATTCTAACTTCTGACAATTATTGGCGAAGATACATCCGTTTGAATTTGGAAACAGAAACTTAAAACGTCAATTTCTCGAAATGACTTCGAGACTACATATTTTCAGCTTTTGAAGCAGAGTCAAAATAAATAAAAAGGGCTTCATAATGTTGAAAGAAATTCTAACTTCTGACAATTATTGACGAAGATACATCCGTTTGAATTTGGAAACAGAAACTTAAAACGTCAATTTCTCGAAATGACTTCGAAACTACATATTTTCAGCTTTTGATGCAGAATCAAAATATATAAAAAGGGCTTCATAATGTTGAAAGAAATTCTAACTTCTGACAATTATTGGCGAAGATACATCCGTTTGAATTTGGAAACCGAAACTTAAAACGTCAATTTCTCGAAATGACTTCGCGACTACATATTTTCAGCTTTTGATGCAGAGTCAAAATATATAAAAGGGCTTCATAATGTTGAAAGAAATTCTAACTTCTGACAATTATTGGCGAAGATACATCCGTTTGAATTTGGAAACAGAAACTTAAAACGTCGATTTCTCGAAATGACTTCGAGACTACATATTTTCAGCTTTTGATGCACAGTCAAAATATATAAAAATGGCTTCATAATGTTGAAAGAAATTCTAACTTCTGACAATTATTGGCGAAGATACATCCGTTTGAATTTGGAAACAGAAACTTAAAACGTCAATTTCTGGAAATGACTTCGAGACTACATATTTTCAGCTTTTGATGCAGAGTCAAAATATATAAAAAGGGCTTCATAATGTTGAAAGAAATTCTAACTTCTGACAATTATTGGCGAAGATACATCCGTTTGAATTTGGGAAAAGAAACTTAAACCGCCAATATCTCGAAATGACTTCGAGACTACATATTTTCAGCTTTTGATGCAGAATCAAAATATATAAAAAGGGCTTCATAATGTTGAAAGAAATTCTAACTTCTGACAATTATTGGCGAAGATACATCCGTTTGAATTTGGAAACAGAAACTTAAAACGTCAATTTCTCGAAATGACTTCGAGACTACATATTTTCAGCTTTTGAAGCAGAGTCAAAATAAATAAAAAGGGCTTCATAATGTTGAAAGAAATTCTAACTTCTGACAATTATTGGCGAAGATACATCCGTTTGAATTTGGAAACAGAAACTTAAAACGTCAATTTCTCGAAATGACTTCGAAACTACATATTTTCAGCTTTTGATGCAGAATCAAAATATATAAAAAGGGCTTCATAATGTTGAAAGAAATTCTGACTTCTGACAATTATTGGCGAAGATACATCCGTTTGAATTTGGAAACAGAAACTTAAAACGTCAATTTCTGGAAATGACTTCGAGACTACATATTTTCAGCCTTTGATGCAGAATCAATATATATAAGAAGGGCTTCATAATGTTGAAAGAAATTCTAACTTCTGACAATTATTGGCGAAGATACATCCGTTTGAATTTGGAAACAGAAACTTAAAACGTCTATTTCTCGAAATGACTTCGAGACTACATATTTTCAGCTTTTGATGCAGAATCAAAATATATAAAAAGGGCTTCATAATGTTGAAAGAAATTCTGACTTCTGCCAATTATTGGCGAAGATACATCCGTTTGCATTTGGAAACAGAAACTTAAAACGTCAATTTCTCGAAATGACTTCGCGACTACATATTTTCAGCTTTTGATGCATAGTCAAAATATATAAAAAGGGCTTCATAATGTTGAAAGAAATTCTAACTTCTGACAATTATTGGCGAAGATACATCCGTTTGAATTTGGAAACAGAAACTTAAAACGTCGATTTCTCGAACTGACTTCAAGACTACATATTTTCAGCTTTTGATGCCGAGGCAAAATATATAAAAAGGGCTTCATAATGTTGAAAGAAATTCTAACTTCTGACAATTATTGACGAAGATACATCCGTTTGAATTTGGAAACCGAAACTTAAAACGTCAATTTCTCGAAATGACTTCGAGACTACATATTTTCAGCTTTTGATGCAGAATCAAAATATATAAAAAGGGCTTCATAATGTTGAAAGAAATTCTAGCTGCTGACAATTATTGGCGAAGATACATCCGTTTGAATTTGGAAACCGAAACTTAAAACGTCAATTTCTCGAAATGACTTCGCGACTTCATATTTTCAGCTTTTGATGCAGAGTCAAAATATATAAAAAGGGCTTCATAATGTTGAAAGAAATTCTAACTTCTGACAATTATTGACGAAGATACATCCGTTTGAATTTGGAAACAGAAACTTAAAACGTCAATTTCTCGAAATGACTTTGAGAATACATATTTTCAGCTTTTGATGCAGAGTCAAAATATATAAAAAGGGCTTCATAATGTTGAAAGAAATTCTAACTTCTGACAATTATTGGCGAAGATACATCCGTTTGAATTTGGAAACAGAAACTTAAAACGTCAATTTCTCGAAATGACTTCGAGACTACATATTTTCAGCTTTTGATGCATAGTCAAAATATATAAAAAGGGCTTCATAATGTTGAAAGAAATTCTAACTTCTGAAAATTATTGGCGAAGATACATCCGTTTGAATTTGGAAACAGAAACTTAAAACGTCAATTTCTCGAAATGACTTCGAGACTACATATTTTCAGCTTTTGATGCAGAATCAAAATATATAAAAAGGGGTTCATAATGTTGCAAGAAATTCTGACTTCTGACAATTATTGGCGAAGATACATCCGTTTGAATTTGGAAACAGAAACTTAAAACGTCAATTTCTCGAAATGACTTCGAGACTACATATTTTCAGCTTTTGATGCAGAGTCAAAATATATAAAAAGGGCTTCATAATGTTGAAAGAAATTCTAACTTCTGACAATTATTGGCGAAGATACATCCGTTTGAATTTGGAAGCAGAAACTTAAATCGTCAATTTCTCAAAATGACTTCGAGACTACATATTTTCAGCTTTTGAAGCAGAGTCAAAATATATAAAAAGGGCTTCATAATGTTGAAAGAAATTCTAACTTCTGACAATTATTGGCGAAGATACATCCGTTTGAATTTGGGAAAAGAAACTTAAGCCGCCAATATCTCGAAATGACTTCGAGACTACATATTTTCAGCTTTTGATGCAGAATCAAAATATATAAAAAGGGCTTCATAATGTTGAAAGAAATTCTAACTTCTGACAATTATTGGCGAAGATACATCCGTTTGAATTTGGAAACAGAAACTTAAAACGTCAATTTCTCGAAATGACTTCGAGACTACATATTTTCAGCTTTTGAAGCAGAGTCAAAATATATAAAAAGGGCTTCATAATGTTGAAAGAAATTCTAACTTCTGACAATTATTGGCGAAGATACATCCGTTTGAATTTGGAAACAGAAACTTAAAAACGTCAATTTCTCGAAATGACTTTGAGACTACATATTTTCAGCTTTTGATGCAGAGTCAAAATATATAAAAAGGGCTTCATAATGTTGAAAGAAATTCTAACTTCTGACAATTATTGGCGAAGATACATCCGTTTGAATTTGGAAACAGAAACTTAAAACGTCAATTTCTCGAAATGACTTCGAGACTACATATTTTCAGCTTTTGATGCAGAGTCAAAATATATAAAAAGGGCTTCATAATGTTGAAAGAAATTCTAACTTCTGACAATTATTGGCGAAGATACATCCGTTTGAATTTGGAAACAGAAACTTAAATCGTCAATTTCTCAAAATGACTTCGAGACTACATATTTTCAGCTTTTGAAGCAGAGTCAAAATATATAAAAAGGGCTTCATAATGTTGAAAGAAATTCTAACTTCTGACAATTATTGGCGAAGATACATCCGTTTGAATTTGGAAACAGAAACTTAAGCCGCCAATATCTCGAAATGACTTCGAGACTACATATTTTCAGCTTTTGATGCAGAATCAAAATATATAAAAAGGGCTTCATAATGTTGAAAGAAATTCTAACTTCTGACAATTATTGGCGAAGATACATCCGTTTGAATTTGGAAACAGAAACTTAAAACGTCAATTTCTCGAAATGACTTCGCGACTACATATTTTCAGCTTTTGATGCAGAGTCAAAATATATAAAAATGGCTTCATAATGTTGAAAGAAATTCTAACTTCTGACAATTATTGGCGAAGATACATCCGTTTGAATTTGGAAACCGAAACTTAAACGTCAATTTCTCGAAATGACTTCGCGACTACATATTTTCAGCTTTTGATGCAGAGTCAAAATATATAAAAAGGGCTTCATAATGTTGAAAGAAATTCTAACTTCTGACAATTATTGGCGAAGATACATCCGTTTGAATTTGGAAACAGAAACTTAAAACGTCAATTTCTCGAAATGACTTCGAGACTACATATTTTCAGCTTTTGATGCAGAGTCAAAATATATAAAAAGGGCTTCATAATGTTGAAAGAAATTCTAACTTCTGACAATTATTGGCGAAGATACAACCGTTTGAATTTGGAAACAGAAACTTAAAACGTCAATTTCTCGAATTGACTTCAAGACTACATATTTTCAGCTTTTGATGCAGAATCAAAATACATAAAAAGGGCTTCATAATGTTGAAAGAAATTCTAAGTTCTGACAATTATTGGCGAAGATACATCCGTTTGAATTTGGAAACAGAAACTTAAAACGTTAATTTAATGTTGAAAGAAATTCTAACTTCTGACAATTATTGGCGAAGATACATCCGTTTGAATTTGGAAACTGAAACTTAAAACGTCAATTTCTCGAAATGACTTCGAGACTACATATTTTCAGCTTTTGATGCAGAATCAAAATATATAAAAAGGGGTTCATAATGTTGAAAGAAATTCTGACTTCTGACAATTATTGGCGAAGATACATCCGTTTGAATTTGGAAACAGAAACTTAAAACGTTAATTTAATGTTGAAAGAAATTCTAACTTCTGACAATTATTGGCGAAGATACATCCGTTTGAATTTGGAAACAGAAACTTAAATCGTCAATTTCTCAAAATGACTTCGAGACTACATATTTTCAGCGTTTGAAGCAGAGTCAAAATATATAAAAAGGGCTTCATAATGTTGAAAGAAATTCTAACTTCTGACAATTATTGGCGAAGATACATCCGTTTGAATTTGGGAAAATAAACTTAAACCGCCAATATCTCGAAATGACTTTGAGACTACATATTTTCAGCTTTTGATGCAGAATCAAAGTATATAAAAGGGGTTCATAATGTTGCAAGAAATTCTAACTTCTGACAATTATTGGCGAAGATACATCCATTTGAATTTGGAAACAGAAACTTAAAACGTCAATTTCTCGAAATGACTTCGAGGCTACATATTTTAAGCTTTTGAAGCAGAGTCAAAATATATAAAAAGGGCTTCATAATGTTGAAAGAAATTCTAACTTCTGACTATTATTGGCGAAGATTCATACGTTTGAATTTGGAAACAGAAACTTAAAACGTCAATTTCTCGAAATGACTTCGAGACTACATATTTTCAGCTTTTGATGCAGAATCAAAATATATAAAAAAGGCTTCATAATGTTGAAAGAAATTCTAACTTCTGACAATTATTGGCGAAGATACATCCGTTTGAATTTTGAAACAGAAACTTCAAGCGTCGATTTCTCGAAATGACTTCGAGACTACATATTTTCAGCTTTTGATGCATATTCAAAATATATAAAAAGGGCTTCATAATGTTGAAAGAAATTCTAACTTCTGACAATTATTGGCGAAGATACATCCGTTTGAATTTGGAAACAGAAACTTAAAACGTCAATTTCTCGAAATGACTTCGAGACTACATATTTTCAGCTTTTGATGCAGGGTCAAAATATGTAAAAAGGGCTTCATAATGTTGAAAGAAATTCTAACTTCTGACAATTATTGGCGAAGATACATCCATTTGAATTTGGAAACAGAAACTTAAAACGTCAATTTCTCGAAATGACTTCGAGACTACATATTTTCAGCTTTTGATGCATAGTCAAAATATATAAAAAGGGCTTCATAATGTTGAAAGAAATTCTAATTTCTGACAATTATTGGCGAAGATACATCCGTTTGAATTTGGAAACAGAAACTTAAAACGTCAATTTCTCGAAATGACTTCGCGACAACATATTTTCAGCTTTTGATGCAGAGTCAAAATATATAAAAAGGGATCCATAATGTTGAAAGAAATTCTAACTTCTGACAATTATTGGCGAAGATACATCCGTTTGAATTTGGAAACAGAAACTTAAAACGTCAATTTCTCGAAATGACTTCGAGACTACATATTTTCAGCTTTTGATGCATAGTCAAAATATATAAAAAGGGCTTCATAATGTTGAAAGAAATTCTAACTTCTGAAAATTATTGGCGAAGATACATCCGTTTGAATTTGGAAACAGAAACTTAAAACGTCAATTTCTCGAAATGACTTCGAGACTACATATTTTCAGCTTTTGATGCAGAATCAAAATATATAAAAAGGGGTTCATAATGTTGCAAGAAATTCTGACTTCTGACAATTATTGGCGAAGATACATCCGTTTGAATTTGGAAACAGAAACTTAAAACGTCAATTTCTCGAAATGACTTCGAGACTACATATTTTCAGCTTTTGATGCAGAGTCAAAATATATAAAAAGGGCTTCATAATGTTGAAAGAAATTCTAACTTCTGACAATTATTGGCGAAGATACATCCGTTTGAATTTGGAAACAGAAACTTAAATCGTCAATTTCTCAAAATGACTTCGAGACTACATATTTTCAGCTTTTGAAGCAGAGTCAAAATATATAAAAAGGGCTTCATAATGTTGAAAGAAATTCTAACTTCTGACAATTATTGGCGAAGATACATCCGTTTGAATTTGGAAACAGAAACTTAAGCCGCCAATATCTCGAAATGACTTCGAGACTACATATTTTCAGCTTTTGATGCAGAGTCAAAATATATAAAAAGGGCTTCATAATGTTGAAAGAAATTCTAACTTCTGACAATTATTGGCGAAGATACATCCGTTTGAATTTGGAAACAGAAACTTAAAACGTCAATTTCTCGAAATGACTTCGAGACTACATATTTTCAGCTTTTGAAGCAGAGTCAAAATATATAAAAAGGGCTTCATAATGTTGAAAGAAATTCTAACTTCTGACAATTATTGGCGAAGATACATCCGTTTGAATTTGGAAACAGAAACTTAAAACGTCAATTTCTCGAAATGACTTTGAGACTACATATTTCCAGCTTTTGATGCAGAATCAAAATATATAAAAAGGGCTTCATAATGTTGAAAGAAATTCTAACTTCTGACAATTATTGGCGAAGATACATCCGGTTGAATTTGGAAACCGAAACTTAAAACGTCAATTTCTCGAAATGACTTCGCGACTACATATTTTCAGCTTTTGATGCAGAGTCAAAATATATAAAAAGGGCTTCATAATGTTGAAAGAAATTCTAATTTCTGACAATTATTGGCGAAGATACATCCGTTTGAATTTGGAAACAGAAACTTAAAACGTCAATTTCTCGAAATGACTTCGAGACTACATATTTTCAGCTTTTGATGCAGAGTCAAAATATATAAAAAGGGCTTCATAATGTTGAAAGAAATTCTAACTTCTGACAATTATTGGCGAAGATACATCCGTTTGAATTTGGAAACAGAAACTTAAAACGTCAATTTCTCGAAATGACTTTGAGACTACATATTTTCAGCTTTTGATGCAGAATCAAAATATATAAAAAGGGCTTCATAATGTTGAAAGAAATTCTAACTTCTGACAATTATTGGCGAAGATACATCCGTTTGAATTTGGAAACAGAAACTTAAAACGTCAATTTCTCGAAATGACTTCGAGACTACATATTTTCAGCTTTTGATGCAGAATCAAAATATATAAAAAGGGCTTCATAATGTTGAAAGAAATTCTAACTTCTGACAATTATTGGCGAAGATACATCCGTTTGAATTTGGAAACAGAAACTTAAAACGTCAATTTCTCGAAATGACTTCGCGACTACATAGTTTAAGCTTTTGATGCAGAGTCAAAATATATAAAAAGGGCTTCATAATGTTGAAAGAAATTCTAATTTCTGACAATTATTGGCGAAGATACATCCGTTTGAATTTGGAAACAGAAACTTAAAACGTCAATTTCTCGAAATGACTTCGAGACTACATATTTTCAGCTTTTGAAGCAGAGTCAAAATATATAAAAAGGGCTTCATAATGTTGAAAGAAATTCTAACTTCTGACAATTATTGGCGAAGATACATCCGTTTGAATTTGGAAACAGAAACTTAAAATGTCAATTTCTCGAAATGACTTCGAGACTACATATTTTCAGCTTTTGATGCAGAATCAAAATATATAAAAAGGGCTTCATAATGTTGAAAGAAATTCTAACTTCTGACAATTATTGGCGAAGATACATCCGTTTGAATTTGGAAACAGAAACTTAAAACGTCAATTTCTGGAAATGACTTCGAGACTACATATTTTCAGCTTTTGATGCAGAATCAATATATATAAGAAGGGCTTCATAATGTTGAAAGAAATTCTAACTTCTGACAATTATTGGCGAAGATACATCCGTTTGAATTTGGAAACAGAAACTTAAAACGTCAATTTCTCGAAATGACTTCGAGACTACATATTTTCAGCTTTTGATGCAGAATCAAAATATATAAAAAGGGCTTCATAATGTTGAAAGAAATTCTGACTTCTGCCAATTATTGGCGAAGATACATCCGTTTGAATTTGGAAACAGAAACTTAAAACGTCAATTTCTCGAATTGACTTCAAGACTACATATTTTCAGCTTTTGATGCAGAATCAAAATATATAAAAAGGGCTTCATAATGTTGAAAGAAATTCTGACTTCTGCCAATTATTGGCGAAGATACATCCGTTTGAATTTGGAAACAGAAACTTAAAACGTCAATTTCTCGAAATGACTTTGAGAGTACATATTTTCAGCTTTTGATGCAGAGTCAAAATATATAAAAAGGGCTTCATAATGTTGAAAGAAATTCTGACTTCTGACAATTATTGGCGAAGATACATCCGTTTGAATTTGGAAACAGAAACTTAAAACGTCAATTTCTCGAAATGATTTCGCGACTACATATTTTCAGCTTTTGATGCAGAGTTAAAATATATAAAAGGGGCTTCATAATGTTGAAAGAAATTCTAACTTCTGACAATTATTGGCGAAGATACATCCATTTGAATTTGGAAACAGAAACTTAAAACGTCAATTTCTCGAAATGACTTTGAGACTACATATTTTCAGCTTTTGATGCAGAGTCAAAATATATAAAAAGGGCTTCATAATGTTGAAAGAAATTCTAACTTCTGACAATTATTGGCGAAGATACATCCGTTTGAATTTGGAAACAGAAACTTAAAACGTCAATTTCTCGAAATGACTTTGAGACTACATATTTTCAGCTTTTGATGCAGAATCAAAATATATAAAAAGGGCCTCATAATGTTGAAAGAAATTCTAACTTCTGACAATTATTGGCGAAGATACATCCGTTTGAATTTGGAAACAGAAACTTAAAACGTCAATTTCTCGAAATGACTTCGAGACTACATATTTTCAGCTTTTGATGCAGAGTCAAAATATATAAAAAGGGCTTCATAATGTTGAAAGAAATTCTAACTTCTGACAATTATTGGCGAAGATACATCCGTTTGAATTTGGAAACAGAAACTTAAAACGTCAATTTCTCGAAATGATTTCGCGACTACATATTTTCAGCTTTTGATGCAGAGTCAAAATATATAAAAAGGGCTTCATAATGTTGAAAGAAATTCTAACTTCTGACAATTATTGGCGAAGATACATCCGTTTGAATTTGGAAACAGAAACTTAAAACGTCAATTTCTCGAAATGACTTTGAGACTACATATTTTCAGCTTTTGATGCAGAGTCAAAATATATAAAAAGGGCTTCATAATGTTGAAAGAAATTCTAACTTCTGACAATTATTGGCGAAGATACATCCGTTTGAATTTGGAAACAGAAACTTAAAACGTCAATTTCTCGAAATGACTTTGAGACTACATATTTTCAGCTTTTGATGCAGAGTCAAAATATATAAAAAGGGCTTCATAATGTTGAAAGAAATTCTGACTTCTGACAATTATTGGCGAAGATACATCCGTTTGAATTTGGAAACAGAAACTTAAAACGTCAATTTCTCGAAATGTATTCGAGACTACATATTTTCAGCTTTTGATGCAGAATCAAAATATATAAAAAGGGCTTCATAATGTTGAAAGAAATTCTAACTTCTGACAATTATTGGCGAAGATACATCCGTTTGAATTTGGAAACAGAAACTTAAAACGTCAATTTCTCGAAATGACTTCGCGACTACATATTTTCAGCTTTTGATGCAGAATCAAAATATATAAAAATGGCTTCATAATGTTGAAAGAAATTCTAACTGCTGACAATTATTGGCGAAGATACATCCGTTTGAATTTGGAAACCGAAACTTAAAACGTCAATTTCTCGAAATGACTTCGCGACTACATATTTTCAGCTTTTGATGCAGAGTCAAAATATATAAAAAGGGCTTCATAATGTTGAAAGAAATTCTAACTTCTGACAATTATTGGCGAAGATACATCCGTTTGAATTTGGAAACAGAAACTTAAAACGTCAATTTCTCGAAATGACTTCGAGACTACATATTTTCAGCTTTTGATGCAGAGTCAAAATATATAAAAAGGGCTTCATAATGTTGAAAGAAATTCTAACTTCTGACAATTATTGGCGAAGATACAACCGTTTGAATTTGGAAACAGAAACTTAAAACGTCAATTTCTCGAATTGACTTCAAGACTACATATTTTCAGCTTTTGATGCAGAATCAAAATACATAAAAAGGGCTTCATAATGTTGAAAGAAATTCTAAGTTCTGACAATTATTGGCGAAGATACATCCGTTTGAATTTGGAAACAGAAACTTAAAACGTTAATTTAATGTTGAAAGAAATTCTAACTTCTGACAATTATTGGCGAAGATACATCCGTTTGAATTTGGAAACAAAACTTAAGACGTCAATTTCTCGAAATGACTTCGAGACTACATATTTTCAGCTTTTGATGCAGAATCAAAATACATAAAAAGGGGTTCATAATGTTGAAAGAAATTCTAACTTCTGACAATTATTGGCGAAGATACATCCGTTTGAATTTGGAAACAGAAACTTAAAACGTTAATTTAATGTTGAAAGAAATTCTAACTTCTGACAATTATTGGCGAAGATACATCCGTTTGAATTTGGAAACAGAAACTTAAAACGTCAATTTCTCGAAATGACTTCGAGACTTCATATTTTCAGCTTTGAAGCAGAGTCAAAATATATAAAAAGGGGCTTCATAATGTTGAAAGAAATTCTAACTTCTGACAATTATTGGCGAAGATACATCCGTTTGAATTTGGGAAAAATAAACTTAAAACCGCCAATATCTCGAAATGACTTTGAGACTACATATTTTCAGCTTTTGATGCAGAATCAAAGTATATAAAAGGGGTTCATAATGTTGCAAGAAATTCTAACTTCTGACAATTATTGGCGAAGATACATCCGTTTGAATTTGGAAACAGAAACTTAAAACGTCAATTTCTCGAAATGACTTCGAGACTACATATTTTAAGCTTTTGAAGCAGAGTCAAAATATATAAAAAGGGCTTCATAATGTTGAAAGAAATTCTAACTCTGACAATTATTGGCGAAGATACATCCGTTTGAATTTGGAAACAGAAACTTAAAACGTCAATTTCTCGAAATGACTTCGAGACTACATATTTTCAGCTTTTGAAGCAGAGTCAAAATATATAAAAAAGGCTTCATAATGTTGAAAGAAATTCTAACTTCTGACAATTATTGGCGAAGATACATCCGTTTGAATTTTGAAACAGAAACTTCAAGCGTCGATTTCTCGAAATGACTTCGAGACTACATATTTTCAGCTTTTGATGCATATTCAAAATATATAAAAAGGGCTTCATAATGTTGAAAGAAATTCTAACTTCTGACAATTATTGGCGAAGATACATCCGTTTGAATTTGGAAACAGAAACTTAAAACGTCAATTTCTCGAAATGACTTCGAGACTACATATTTTCAGCTTTTGATGCAGGGTCAAAATATGTAAAAAGGGCTTCATAATGTTGAAAGAAATTCTAACTTCTGACAATTATTGGCGAAGATGCATCCGTTTGAATTTGGAAACAGAAACTTAAAACGTCAATTTCTCGAAATGACTTCGAGACTACATATTTTCAGCTTTTGATGCATAGTCAAAATATATAAAAAGGGCTTCATAATGTTGAAAGAAATTCTAATTTCTGACAATTATTGGCGAAGATACATCCGTTTGAATTTGGAAACAGAAACTTAAAACGTCAATTTCTCGAAATGACTTCGCGACAACATATTTTCAGCTTTTGATGCAGAGTCAAAATATATAAAAAGGGATCCATAATGTTGAAAGAAATTCTAACTTCTGACAATTATTGGCGAAGATACATCCGTTTGAATTTGGAAACAGAAACTTAAAACGTCAATTTCTCGAAATGACTTCGAGACTACATATTTTCAGCTTTTGATGCAAGGTCAAAATATATAAAAATGGCTTCATAATGTTGAAAGAAATTCTAACTTCTGACAATTATTGGCGAAGATACATCCGTTTGAATTTGGAAACAGAAACTTAAAACGTCAATTTCTCGAAATGACTTCGAGACCACATATTTTCAGCTTTTGATGCAGAGTCAAAATATATAAAAAGGGCTTCATAATGTTGAAAGAAATTCTAACTTCTGACAATTATTGGCGAAGATACATCCGTTTGAATTTGGAAACCGAAACTTAAAACGTCAATTTCTCGAAATGACTTCGAGACTACATATTTTCAGCTTTTGATGCAGAGTCAAAATATATAAAAAGGGCTTCATAATGTTGAAAGAAATTCTGACTTCTGCCAATTATTGGCGAAACAGAAACTTAAAACGTCAATTTCTCGAAATGACTTCGAGACTACATATTTTCAGCTTTTGATGCATAGTCAAAATATATAAAAAGGGATCCATAATGTTGAAAGAAATTCTAACTTCTGACAATTATTGGCGAAGATACATCCGTTTGAATTTGGAAACAGAAACTTAAAACGTCAATTTCTCGAAATGACTTTGAGACTACATATTTTCAGCTTTTGATGCAGAATCAAAATATATAAAAAGGGCTTCATAATGTTGAAAGAAATTCTAACTTCTGACAATTATTGGCGAAGATACATCCGTTTGAATTTGGAAACAGAAACTTAAAACGTCAATTTCTGGAAATGACTTCGAGACTACATATTTTCAGCTTTTGATGCAGAATCAAAATATATAAAAAGGGCTTCATAATGTTGAAAGAAATTCTAACTTCTGACAATTATTGGCGAAGATACATCCGTTTGAATTTGGAAACAAAAACTTAAAACGTCAATTTCTCGAAATGACTTCGAGACTACATATTTTCAGCTTTTGATGCAGAGTCAAAATATATAAAAAGGGCTTCATAATGTTGAAAGAAATTCTAACTTCTGACAATTATTGGTGAAGATACATCCGTTTGAATTTGGAAACAGAAACTTAAAACGTCAATTTCTCGAAATGACTTCGAGACTACATATTTTCAGCTTTTGATGCAGGGTCAAAATATGTAAAAAGGGGTTCATAATGTTGAAAGAAATTCTAACTTCTGACAATTATTGGCGAAGATACATCCGTTTGAATTTGGAAACCGAAACTTAAAACGTCAATTTCTCGAAATGACTTCGCGACTACATATTTTCAGCTTTTGATGCAGAGTCAAAATATATAAAAAGGGCTTCATAATGTTGAAAGAAATTCTAACTTCTGACAATTATTGGCGAAGATACATCGGTTTGAATTTGGAAACAGAAACTTAAAACGTCAATTTCTCGAAATGACTTCGAGACTACATATTTTCAGCTTTTGATGCAGGGTCAAAATATATAAAAAGGGGTTCATAATGTTGAAAGAAATTCTAACTTCTGACAATTATTGGCGAAGATACATCCGTTTGAATTTGGAAACAGAAACTTAAAACGTCAATTTCTCGAAATGACTTCGAGACTACATATTTTCAGCTTTTGATGCAGAGTCAAAATATATAAAAAGGGCTTCATAATGTTGAAAGAAATTCTAACTTCTGACAATTATTGACGAAGATACATCCGTTTGAATTTGGAAACAGAAACTTAAAACGTCAATTTCTCGAAATGACTTCGAGACTACATATTTTCAGCTTTTGATGCATAGTCAAAATATATAAAAAGGGATTCATAATGTTGAAAGAAATTCTAACTGCTCACAATTATTGGCGAAGATACATCCGTTTGAATTTGGAAACCGAAACTTAAAACGTCAATTTCTCGAAATGACTTCGCGACTACATATTTTCAGCTTTTGATGCAGAATCAAAATATATAAAAAGGGATCCATAATGTTGAAAGAAATTCTAACTGCTCACAATTATTGGCGAAGATACATCCGTTTGAATTTGGAAACCGAAACTTAAAACGTCAATTTCTCGAAATGACTTCGAGACTACATATTTTCAGCTTTTGATGCAGAGTCAAAATATATAAAAAGGGCTTCATAATGTTGAAAGAAATTCTGACTTCTGCCAATTATTGGCGAAGATACATCCGTTTGAATTTGGAAACCGAAACTTAAAACGTCAATTTCTCGAAATGACTTCGAGACTACATATTTTCAGCTTTTGATGCAGAGTCAAAATATATAAAAAGGGCTTCATAATGTTGAAAGAAATTCTAACTTCTGACAATTATTGGCGAAGATACATCCGGTTGAATTTGGAAACCGAAACTTAAAACGTCAATTTCTCGAAATGACTTCGAGACTACATATTTTCAGCTTTTGATGCAGAATCAAAATATATAAAAAAGGCTTCATAATGTTGAAAGAAATTCTAACTTCTGACAATTATTGGCGAAGATACATCCGTTTGAATTTTGAAACAGAAACTTCAAGCGTCGATTTCTCGAAATGACTTCGAGACTACATATTTTCAGCTTTTGATGCATATTCAAAATATATAAAAAGGGCTTCATAATGTTGAAAGAAATTCTAACTTCTGACAATTATTGGCGAAGATACATCCGTTTGAATTTGGAAACAGAAACTTAAAACGTCAATTTCTCGAAATGACTTCGAGACTACATATTTTCAGCTTTTGATGCAGGGTCAAAATATGTAAAAAGGGCTTCATAATGTTGAAAGAAATTCTAACTTCTGACAATTATTGGCGAAGATACATCCGTTTGAATTTGGAAACAGAAACTTAAAACGTCAATTTCTCGAAATGACTTCGAGACTACATATTTTCAGCTTTTGATGCATAGTCAAAATATATAAAAAGGGCTTCATAATGTTGAAAGAAATTCTAATTTCTGACAATTATTGGCGAAGATACATCCGTTTGAATTTGGAAACAGAAACTTAAAACGTCAATTTCTCGAAATGACTTCGCGACAACATATTTTCAGCTTTTGATGCAGAGTCAAAATATATAAAAAGGGATCCATAATGTTGAAAGAAATTCTAACTTCTGACAATTATTGGCGAAGATACATCCGTTTGAATTTGGAAACAGAAACTTAAAACGTCAATTTCTCGAAATGACTTCGAGACTACATATTTTCAGCTTTTGATGCAGGGTCAAAATATATAAAAAGGGGTTCATAATGTTGAAAGAAATTCTAACTTCTGACAATTATTGGCGAAGATACATCCGTTTGAATTTGGAAACAGAAACTTAAAACGTCAATTTCTCGAAATGACTTCGAGACCACATATTTTCAGCTTTTGATGCAGAGTCAAAATATATAAAAAGGGCTTCATAATGTTGAAAGAAATTCTAACTGCTCACAATTATTGGCGAAGATACATCCGTTTGAATTTGGAAACCGAAACTTAAAACGTCAATTTCTCGAAATGACTTCGAGACTACATATTTTCAGCTTTTGATGCAGAATCAAAATATATAAAAAGGGCTTCATAATGTTGCAAGAAATTCTAACTTCTGACAATTATTGGCGAAGATACATCCGTTTGAATTTGGAAACCGGAAACTTAAAACGTCAATTTCTCGAAATGACTTCGAGACTACATATTTTCAGCTTTTGATGCAGAGTCAAAATATATAAAAAGGGCTTCATAATGTTGAAAGAAATTCTAACTTCTGCCAATTATTGGCGAAAATACATCCGTTTGAATTTGGAAACAGAAACTTAAAACGTCAATTTCGCGAAATGACTTCGAGACTACATATTTTCAGCTTCTGATGCAGAGTCAAAATATATAAAAAGGGCTTCATAATGTTGAAAGAAATTCTAACTTCTGACAATTATTGGCGAAGATACATCCGTTTGAATTTGGAAACAGAAACTTAAAACGTCAATTTCTCGAAATGACTTCGAGACTACATATTTTCAGCTTTTGATGCAGAGTCAAAATATATAAAAAGGGCTTCATAATGTTGAAAGAAATTCTAACTTCTGACAATTATTGGCGAAGATACATCCGTTTGAATTTGGAAACAGAAACTTAAAACGTCAATTTCTCGAAATGACTTCGAGACTACATATTTTCAGCTTTTGATGCAGAGTCAAAATATATAAAAAGGGCTTCATAATGTTGAAAGAAATTCTGACTTCTGCCAATTATTGGCGAAGATACATCCGTTTGAATTTGGAAACAGAAACTTAAAACGTCAATTTCTCGAAATGACTTCGAGACTACATATTTTCAGCTTTTGATGCATAGTCAAAATATATAAAAAGGGATCCATAATGTTGAAAGAAATTCTAACTTCTGACAATTATTGGCGAAGATACATCCGTTTGAATTTGGAAACAGAAACTTAAAACGTCAATTTCTCGAAATGACTTCGAGACTACATATTTTCAGCTTTTGATGCAGGGTCAAAATATATAAAAAGGGCTTCATAATGTTGAAAGAAATTCTAACTTCTGACAATTATTGGCGAAGATACATCCGTTTGAATTTGGAAACAGAAACTTAAAACGTCAATTTCTGGAAATGACTTCGAGACTACATATTTTCAGCTTTTGATGCAGGGTCAAAATATATAAAAAGGGCTTCATAATGTTGAAAGAAATTCTAACTTCTGACAATTATTGGCGAAGATACATCCGTTTGAATTTGGAAACAAAAACTTAAAACGTCAATTTCTCGAAATGACTTCGAGACTACATATTTTCAGCTTTTGATGCAGAGTCAAAATATATAAAAAGGGCTTCATAATGTTGAAAGAAATTCTAACTGCTCACAATTATTGGTGAAGATACATCCGTTTGAATTTGGAAACAGAAACTTAAAACGTCAATTTCTCGAAATGACTTCGAGACTACATATTTTCAGCTTTTGATGCAGGGTCAAAATATGTAAAAAGGGGTTCATAATGTTGAAAGAAATTCTAACTTCTGACAATTATTGGCGAAGATACATCCGTTTGAATTTGGAAACCGAAACTTAAAACGTCAATTTCTCGAAATGACTTCGCGACTACATATTTTCAGCTTTTGATGCAGAGTCAAAATATATAAAAAGGGCTTCATAATGTTGAAAGAAATTCTAACTTCTGACAATTATTGGCGAAGATACATCCGTTTGAATTTGGAAACAGAAACTTAAAACGTCAATTTCTCGAAATGACTTCGAGACTACATATTTTCAGCTTTTGATGCAGGGTCAAAATATATAAAAAGGGGTTCATAATGTTGAAAGAAATTCTAACTTCTGACAATTATTGGCGAAGATACATCCGTTTGAATTTGGAAACAGAAACTTAAAACGTCAATTTCTCGAAATGACTTCGAGACTACATATTTTCAGCTTTTGATGCAGAGTCAAAATATATAAAAAGGGCTTCATAATGTTGAAAGAAATTCTAACTTCTGACAATTATTGGCGAAGATACATCCGTTTGAAACAGAAACTTAAAACGTCAATTTCTCGAAATGACTTCGAGACTACATATTTTCAGCTTTTGATGCAGAGTCAAAATATATAAAAAGGGCTTCATAATGTTGAAAGAAATTCTAACTGCTCACAATTATTGGCGAAGATACATCCGTTTGAATTTGGAAACCGAAACTTAAAACGTCAATTTCTCGAAATGACTTCGCGACTACATATTTTCAGCTTTTGATGCAGAATCAAAATATATAAAAAGGGATCCATAATGTTGAAAGAAATTCTAACTGCTCACAATTATTGGCGAAGATACGTCCGTTTGAATTTGGAAACAGAAACTTAAAACGTAAATTTCTCGAAATGACTTCAAGAAACCACATATTTTCAGCTTTTGATGCAGAGTCAAAATATATAAAAAGGGCTTCATAATGTTGAAAGAAATTCTGACTTCTGCCAATTATTGGCGAAGATACATCCGTTTGAATTTGGAAACCGAAACTTAAAACGTCAATTTCTCGAAATGACTTCGAGACCACATATTTTCAGCTTTTGATGCAGAGTCAAAATATATAAAAAAGGGCTTCATAATGTTGAAAGAAATTCTAACTTCTGACAATTATTGGCGAAGATACATCCGGTTGAATTTGGAAACCGAAACTTAAAACGTCAATTTCTCGAAATGACTTCGAGACTACATATTTTCAGCTTTTGATGCAGAATCAAAATATATAAAAAGGGCTTCATAATGTTGAAAGAAATTCTAACTTCTGACAATTATTGGCGAAGATACATCCGTTTGAATTTTGAAACAGAAACTTCAAGCGTCGATTTCTCGAAATGACTTCGAGACTACATATTTTCAGCTTTTGATGCATATTCAAAATATATAAAAAGGGCTTCATAATGTTGAAAGAAATTCTAACTTCTGACAATTATTGGCGAAGATACATCCGTTTGAATTTGGAAACAGAAACTTAAAACGTCAATTTCTCGAAATGACTTCGAGACTACATATTTTCAGCTTTTGATGCAGGGTCAAAATATGTAAAAAGGGCTTCATAATGTTGAAAGAAATTCTAACTTCTGACAATTATTGGCGAAGATGCATCCGTTTGAATTTGGAAACAGAAACTTAAAACGTCAATTTCTCGAAATGACTTCGAGACTACATATTTTCAGCTTTTGATGCATAGTCAAAATATATAAAAAGGGCTTCATAATGTTGAAAGAAATTCTAATTTCTGACAATTATTGGCGAAGATACATCCGTTTGAATTTGGGAAACAGAAACTTAAAACGTCAATTTCTCGAAATGACTTCCGCGACAACTTATTTTCAGCTTTTGATGCAGAGTCAAAATATATAAAAAGGGCTTCATAATGTTGAAAGAAATTCTAACTTCTGACAATTATTGGCGAAGATACATCCGTTTGAATTTGGAAACAGAAACTTAAAACGTCAATTTCTCGAAATGACTTCGAGACTACATATTTTCAGCTTTTGATGCAGGGTCAAAATATATAAAAAGGGGTTCATAATGTTGAAAGAAATTCTAACTTCTGACAATTATTGGCGAAGATACATCCGTTTGAATTTGGAAACAGAAACTTAAAACGTCAATTTCTCGAAATGACTTCGAGACTACATATTTTCAGCTTTTGATGCAGGGTCAAAATATATAAAAAGGGGTTCATAATGTTGAAAGAAATTCTAACTTCTGACAATTATTGGCGAAGATACATCCGTTTGAATTTGGAAACAGAAACTTAAAACGTCAATTTCTCGAAATGACTTCGAGACTACATATTTTCAGCTTTTGATGCAGAGTCAAAATATATAAAAAGGGCTTCATAATGTTGAAAGAAATTCTAACTTCTGACAATTATTGGCGAAGATACATCCGTTTGAAACAGAAACTTAAAACGTCAATTTCTCGAAATGACTTCGAGACTACATATTTTCAGCTTTTGATGCAGAGTCAAAATATATAAAAAGGGCTTCATAATGTTGAAAGAAATTCTAACTGCTCACAATTATTGGCGAAGATACATCCGTTTGAATTTGGAAACCGAAACTTAAAACGTCAATTTCTCGAAATGACTTCGCGACTACATATTTTCAGCTTTTGATGCAGAATCAAAATATATAAAAAGGGATCCATAATGTTGAAAGAAATTCTAACTGCTCACAATTATTGGCGAAGATACATCCGTTTGAATTTGGAAACCGAAACTTAAAACGTCAATTTCTCGAAATGACTTCGAGACTACATATTTTCAGCTTTTGATGCAGAGTCAAAATATATAAAAAGGGCTTCATAATGTTGAAAGAAATTCTGACTTCTGCCAATTATTGGCGAAGATACATCCGTTTGAATTTGGAAACCGAAACTTAAAACGTCAATTTCTCGAAATGACTTCGAGACCACATATTTTCAGCTTTTGATGCAGAGTCAAAATATATAAAAAGGGCTTCATAATGTTGAAAGAAATTCTAACTTCTGACAATTATTGGCGAAGATACATCCGGTTGAATTTGGAAACCGAAACTTAAAACGTCAATTTCTCGAAATGACTTCGAGACTACATATTTTCAGCTTTTGATGCAGAATCAAAATATATAAAAAAGGCTTCATAATGTTGAAAGAAATTCTAACTTCTGACAATTATTGGCGAAGATACATCCGTTTGAATTTTGAAACAGAAACTTCAAGCGTCGATTTCTCGAAATGACTTCGAGACTACATATTTTCAGCTTTTGATGCATATTCAAAATATATAAAAAGGGCTTCATAATGTTGAAAGAAATTCTAACTTCTGACAATTATTGGCGAAGATACATCCGTTTGAATTTGGAAACAGAAACTTAAAACGTCAATTTCTCGAAATGACTTCGAGACTACATATTTTCAGCTTTTGATGCAGGGTCAAAATATGTAAAAAGGGCTTCATAATGTTGAAAGAAATTCTAACTTCTGACAATTATTGGCGAAGATACATCCGTTTGAATTTGGAAACAGAAACTTAAAACGTCAATTTCTCGAAATGACTTCGAGACTACATATTTTCAGCTTTTGATGCATAGTCAAAATATATAAAAAGGGCTTCATAATGTTGAAAGAAATTCTAATTTCTGACAATTATTGGCGAAGATACATCCGTTTGAATTTGGAAACAGAAACTTAAAACGTCAATTTCTCGAAATGACTTCGAGACTACATATTTTCAGCTTTTGATGCAGAGTCAAAATATATAAAAAGGGGTTCATAATGTTGAAAGAAATTCTAACTTCTGACAATTATTGGCGAAGATACATCCGTTTGAATTTGGAAACAGAAACTTAAAACGTCAATTTCTCGAAATGACTTCGAGACCACATATTTTCAGCTTTTGATGCAGAGTCAAAATATATAAAAAGGGCTTCATAATGTTGAAAGAAATTCTAACTGCTCACAATTATTGGCGAAGATACATCCGTTTGAATTTGGAAACCGAAACTTAAAACGTCAATTTCTCGAAATGACTTCGCGACTACATATTTTCAGCTTTTGATGCAGAATCAAAATATATAAAAAGGGCTTCATAATGTTGAAAGAAATTCTAACTGCTCACAATTATTGGCGAAGATACATCCGTTTGAATTTGGAAACCGAAACTTAAAACGTCAATTTCTCGAAATGACTTCGAGACTACATATTTTCAGCTTTTGATGCAGAGTCAAAATATATAAAAAGGGCTTCATAATGTTGAAAGAAATTCTAACTTCTGACAATTATTGGCGAAGATACATCCGTTTGAATTTGGAAACAGAAACTTAAAACGTCAATTTCTCGAAATGACTTTGAGACTACATATTTTCAGCTTTTGATGCAGAATCAAAATATATAAAAAGGGCTTCATAATGTTGAAAGAAATTCTAACTGCTGACAATTATTGGCGAAGATACATCCGTTTGAATTTGGAAACAGAAACTTAAAACGTCAATTTCTGGAAATGACTTCGAGACTACATATTTTCAGCTTTTGATGCAGAATCAAAATATATAAAAAGGGCTTCATAATGTTGCAAGAAATTCTAACTTCTGACAATTATTGGCGAAGATACATCCGTTTGAATTTGGAAACCGAAACTTAAAACGTCAATTTCTCGAAATGACTTCGAGACTACATATTTTCAGCTTTTGATGCAGAGTCAAAATATATAAAAAGGGCTTCATAATGTTGAAAGAAATTCTGACTTCTGCCAATTATTGGCGAAGATACATCCGTTTGAATTTGGAAACAGAAACTTAAAACGTCAATTTCTCGAAATGACTTCGAGACTACATATTTTCAGCTTTTGATGCAGGGTCAAAATATATAAAAAGGGCTTCATAATGTTGAAAGAAATTCTAACTTCTGACAATTATTGGCGAAGATACATCCGTTTGAATTTGGAAACAGAAACTTAAAACGTCAATTTCTCGAAATGACTTCGAGACTACATATTTTCAGCTTTTGATGCAGAGTCAAAATATATAAAAAGGGCTTCATAATGTTGAAAGAAATTCTAACTTCTGACAATTATTGGCGAAGATACATCCGTTTGAATTTGGAAACAGAAACTTAAAACGTCAATTTCTCGAAATGACTTTGAGACTACATATTTTCAGCTTTTGATGCAGAATCAAAATATATAAAAAGGGCTTCATAATGTTGAAAGAAATTCTAACTGCTGACAATTATTGGCGAAGATACATCCGTTTGAATTTGGAAACAGAAACTTAAAACGTCAATTTCTCGAAATGACTTCGAGACTACATATTTTCAGCTTTTGATGCAGGGTCAAAATATATAAAAAGGGCTTCATAATGTTGAAAGAAATTCTAACTTCTGACAATTATTGGCGAAGATACATCCGTTTGAATTTGGAAACAGAAACTTAAAACGTCAATTTCTGGAAATGACTTCGAGACTACATATTTTCAGCTTTTGATGCAGGGTCAAAAATATATAAACAGGGGTTCATAATGTTGAAAGAAATTCTAACTTCTGACAATTATTGGCGAAGATACATCCGTTTGAATTTGGAAACAGAAACTTAAAACGTCAATTTCTCGAAATGACTTCGAGACTACATATTTTCAGCTTTTGATGCAGAGTCAAAATATATAAAAAGGGCTTCATAATGTTGAAAGAAATTCTAACTGCTCACAATTATTGGCGAAGATACATCCGTTTGAATTTGGAAACCGAAACTTAAAACGTCAATTTCTCGAAATGACTTCGAGACTACATATTTTCAGCTTTTGATGCAGAGTCAAAATATGTAAAAAGGGGTTCATAATGTTGAAAGAAATTCTAACTTCTGACAATTATTGGCGAAGATACATCCGTTTGAATTTGGAAACCGAAACTTAAAACGTCAATTTCTCGAAATGACTTCGCGACTACATATTTTCAGCTTTTGATGCAGAGTCAAAATATATAAAAAGGGCTTCATAATGTTGAAAGAAATTCTAACTTCTGACAATTATTGGCGAAGATACATCCGTTTGAATTTGGAAACAGAAACTTAAAACGTCAATTTCTCGAAATGACTTTGAGACTACATATTTTCAGCTTTTGATGCAGGGTCAAAATATATAAAAAGGGGTTCATAATGTTGAAAGAAATTCTAACTTCTGACAATTATTGGCGAAGATACATCCGTTTGAATTTGGAAACAGAAACTTAAAACGTCAATTTCTCGAAATGACTTCGAGACTACATATTTTCAGCTTTTGATGCACAGTCAAAATATATAAAAAGGGCTTCATAATGTTGAAAGAATTTCTGACTTCTGACAATTATTGGCGAAGATACATCCGTTTGAATTTGGGAAAAGAAACTTAAGCCGCCAATATCTCGAAATGACTTCGAGACTACATATTTTCAGCTTTTGATGCAGGGTCAAAATATATAAAAAGGGCTTCATAATGTTGAAAGAAATTCTAACTTCTGACAATTATTGGCGAAGATACATCCGTTTGAATTTGGAAACAGAAACTTAAAACGTCAATTTCTGGAAATGACTTCAAGACTACATATTTTCAGCTTTTGATGCAGAATCAAAATATATAAAAAGGGCTTCATAATGTTGAAAGAAATTCTAACTGCTGACAATTATTGGCGAAGATACATCCGTTTGAATTTGGGAAAAGAAACTTAAAACGTCAATTTCTCGAAATGACTTCGAGACTACATATTTTCAGCTTTTGATGCAGAATCAAAATATAGAAAAAGGGCTTCATAATGTTGAAAGAAATTCTAACTTCTGACAATTATTGGCGAAGATACATCCGTTTGAATTTGGAAACAGAAACTTAAAACGTCAATTTCTGGAAATGACTTCGAGACTACATATTTTCAGCTTTTGATGCAGAATTAAAATATTTAAAAAGGGCTTCATAATGTTGCAAGAAATTCTAACTTCTGACAATTATTGGCGAAGATACATCGTTTGAATATGGGAAAAGAAACTTAAAACGTCAATTTCTCGAAATGACTTCGTGACTACATATTTTCAGCTTTTGATGCAGAATCAAAATATAGAAAAAGGGCTTCATAATGTTGAAAGAAATTCTAACTTCTGACAATTATTGGCGAAGATACATCCGTTTGAATTTGGAAACAGAAACTTAAAACGTCAATTTCTGGAAATGACTTCGAGACTACATATTTTCAGCTTTTGATGCAAAATCAAAATATATAAAAAGGGCTTCATAATGTTGAAAGAAATTCTAACTTCTGACAATTATTGGCGAATATACATCGTTTGAATATGGGAAAAGAAACTTAAAACGTCAATTTCTCGAAATGACTTCGTGACTACATATTTTCAGCTTTTGATGCAGAATCAAAATATAGAAAAAGGGCTTCATAATGTTGAAAGAAACTCCAACTTCTGACAAATATTGGCGAAGATACATCCGTTTGAATTTGGAAACAGAAACTTAAAACGTCAATTTCTCGAAATGACTTCGCGACTACATATTTTCAGCTTTTGATGCAGAATCAAAATATATAAAAAGGGCTTCATAATGTTGAAAGAAATTCTAACTGCTCACAACTATTGGCGAAGATACATCCGTTTGAATTTGGAAACCGAAACTTAAAACGTCAATTTCTCGAAATGACTTCGAGACTACATATTTTCAGCTTTTGATGCAGAGTCAAAATATATAAAAAGGGCTTCATAATGTTGAAAGAAATTCTGACTTCTGCCAATTATTGGCGAAGATACATCCGTTTGAATTTGGAAACAGAAACTTAAAACGTCAATTTCTCGAAATGACTTCGAGACTACATATTTTCAGCTTTTGATGCATAGTCAAAATATATAAAAAGGGATCCATAATGTTGAAAGAAATTCTAACTTCTGACAATTATTGGGCGAAGATACATCCGTTTGAATTTGGGAAACAGAAACTTAAAACGCCAATTTCTCGAAATGACTTCGAGACTACATATTTTCAGCTTTTGATGCAAGGTCAAAATATATAAAAAGGGCTTCATAATGTTGAAAGAAATTCTAACTTCTGACAATTATTGGCGAAGATACATCCGTTTGAATTTGGAAACAGAAACTTACAACGTCAATTTCTCGAAATGACTTCGAGACTACATATTTTCAGCTTTTGATGCAGAGTCAAAATATATAAAAAGGGCTTCATAATGTTGAAAGAAATTCTAACTTCTGACAATTATTGGCGAAGATACATCCGTTTGAATTTGGAAACAGAACTTAAAACGTCAATTTCTCGAAATGACTTCGAGACTACATATTTTCAGCTTTTGATGCAGAGTCAAAATATATAAAAAGGGCTTCATAATGTTGAAAGAAATTCTAACTTCTGACAATTATTGGTGAAGATACATCCGTTTGAATTTGGAAACAGAAACTTAAAACGTCAATTTCTCGAAATGACTTCGAGACTACATATTTTCAGCTTTTGATGCAGGGTCAAAATATGTAAAAAGGGCTTCATAATGTTGAAAGAAATTCTAACTTCTGACAATTATTGGCGAAGATACATCCGTTTGAGTTTGGAAACAGAAACTTAAAACGTCAATTTCTCGAAATGACTTCGAGACTACATATTTTCAGCTTTTGATGCAGAGTCAAAATATATAAAAAGGGCTTCATAATGTTGAAAGAAATTCTAACTTCTGACAATTATTGGCGAAGATACATCCGTTTGAATTTGGAAACAGAAACTTAAAACGTCAATTTCTCGAAATGACTTCGAGACTACATATTTTCAGCTTTTGATGCAGGGTCAAAATATATAAAAAGGGGTTCATAATGTTGAAAGAAATTCTAACTTCTGACAATTATTGGCGAAGATACATCCGTTTGAATTTGGAAACAGAAACTTAAAACGTCAATTTCTCGAAATGACTTCGAGACTACATATTTTCAGCTTTTGATGCAGAGTCAAAATATATAAAAAGGGCTTCATAATGTTGAAAGAAATTCTAACTTCTGACAATTATTGGCGAAGATACATCCGTTTGAATTTGGAAACAGAAACTTAAAACGTCAATTTCTCGAAATGACTTCGAGACTACATATTTTCAGCTTTTGATGCAGAGTCAAAATATATAAAAAGGGCTTCATAATGTTGAAAGAAATTCTAACTGCTCACAATTATTGGCGAAGATACATCCGTTTGAATTTGGAAACAGAAACTTAAAACGTCAATTTCTCGAAATGACTTCGAGACTACATATTTTCAGCTTTTGAAGCAGAGTCAAAATATATAAAAAGGGCTTCATAATGTTGAAAGAAATTCTAACTTCTGACAATTATTGACGAAGATACATCCGTTTGAATTTGGAAACAGAAACTTAAAACGTCAATTTCTCGAAATGACTTCGAGACTACATATTTTCAGCTTTTGATGCAGAGTCAAAATATATAAAAAGGCTTCATAATGTTGAAAGAAATTCTAACTTCTGACAATTATTGGCGAAGATTCATCCGTTTGAATTTGGAAACAGAAACTTAAAACGTCAATTTCTCGAAATGACTTCGCGACTACATATTTTCAGCTTTTGATGCAGAGTCAAAATATATAAAAAGGGCTTCATAATGTTGAAAGAAATTCTAACTTCTGACAATTATTGGCGAAGATACATCCGTTTGAATTTGGAAACAGAAACTTAAAACGTCAATTTCTCGAAATGACTTTGAGACTACATATTTTCAGCTTTTGATGCAGAGTCAAAATATATAAAAAGGGCTTCATAATGTTGAAAGAAATTCTAACTTCTGACAATTATTGGCGAAGATACATCCGTTTGAATTTGGAAACAGAAACTTAAAACGTCAATTTCTCGAAATGACTTCGAGACTACATATTTTCAGCTTTTGATGCAGAGTCAAAATATATAAAAAGGGCTTCATAATGTTGAAAGAAATTCTAACTTCTGACAATTATTGGCGAAGATTCATCCGTTTGAATTTGGAAACCGAAACTTAAAACGTCAATTTCTCGACATGACATTGAGACTACATATTTTCAGCTTTTGATGCAGAATCAAAATATATAAAAAGGGCTTCATAATGTTGAAAGAAATTCTAACTTCTGACAATTATTGGCGAAGATACATCCGTTTGAATTTGGAAACAGAAACTTAAAACGTCAATTTCTCGAAATGACTTCGAGACTACATATTTTCAGCTTTTGATGCAGAATCAAAATATATAAAAGGGCTTCATAATGTTGAAAGAAATTCTAACTTCTGACAATTATTGGCGAAGATACATCCGTTTGAATTTGGAAACCGAAACTTAAAACGTCAATTTCTCGAAATGACTTCGCGACTACATATTTTCAGCTTTTGATGCAGAGTCAAAATATATAAAAAGGGCTTCATAATGTTGAAAGAAATTCTAATTTCTGACAATTATTGGCGAAGATACATCCGTTTGAATTTGGAAACAGAAACTTAAAACGTCAATTTCTCGAAATGACTTCGAGACTACATATTTTCAGCTTTTGATGCAGAGTCAAAATATATAAAAAGGCCTTCATAATGTTGAAAGAAATTCTAACTTCTGACAATTATTGTCGAAGATACATCCGTTTGAATTTGGAAACAGAAACTTAAAACGTCAATTTCTGGAAATGACTTCGAGACTACATATTTTCAGCTTTTGATGCAGAATCAAAATATATAAAAAGGGCTTTTGATGCAGAGTCAAAATATATAAAAAGGGCTTCATAATGTTGAAAGAAATTCTAACTTCTGACAATTATTGACGAAGATACATCCGTTTGAATTTGGAAACAGAAACTTAAAACGTCAATTTCTCGAAATGACTTCGAGACTACATATTTTCAGCTTTTGATGCAGAATCAAAATATGTAAAATGGGCTTCATAATGTTGAAAGAAATTCTAACTTCTGACAATTATTGGCGAAGATTCATCCGTTTGAATTTGGAAACCGAAACTTAAAACGTCAATTTCTCGAAATGACTTCGCGACTACATATTTTCAGCTTTTGATGCAGAGTCAAAATATATAAAAAGGGATTCATAATGTTAAAAGAAATTCTGACTTCTGACAATTATTGGCGAAGATACATCGTTTGAATTTGGGAAAAGAAACTTAAACCGCCAATATCTCGAAATGACTTCGAGACTACATATTTTCAGCTTTTGATGCAGAATCAAAATATATAAAAAGGGCTTCATAATGTTGAAAGAAATTCTAACTTCTGACAATTATTGGCGAAGATACATCCGTTTGAATTTGGAAACAGAAACTTAAAACGTCAATTTCTCGAAATGACTTCGCGACTACATATTTTCAGCTTTTGATGCAGAGTCAAAATATATAAAAAGGGCTTCATAATGTTGAAAGAAATTCTAACTTCTTATTGGCGAAGATACATCCGTTTGAATTTGGAAACAGAAACTTAAAACGTCAATTTCCCGAAATGACTTTGAGACTACATATTTTCAGCTTTTGAAGCAGAGTCAAAATATATAAAAAGGGCTTCATAATGTTGAAAGAAATTCTAACTTCTGACAATTATTGGCGAAGATACATCCGTTTGAATTTGGAAACAGAAACTTAAAACGTCAATTTCTCGAAATGACTTCGAGACTACATATTTTCAGCTTTTGATGCAGGGTCAAAATATTTAAAAAGGGCTTCATAATGTTGAAAGAAATTCTAACTTCTGACAATTATTGGCGAAGATACATCCGTTTGAATTTGGAAACAGAAACTTAAAACGTCAATTTCTCGAAATGACTTCGAGACTACATATTTTCAGCTTTTGATGCAGAATCAAAATGTATATAAAAAGGGCTTCATAATGTTGAAAGAAATTCTAACTGCTGACAATTATTGGCGAAGATACATCCGTTTGAATTTGGAAACCGAAACTTAAAACGTCAATTTCTCGAAATGACTTCAAGACTACATATTTTCAGCTTTTGATGCAGAGTCAAAATATATAAAAAGGGCTTCATAATGTTGAAAGAAATTCTAACTTCTGACAATTATTGGCGAAGATACATCCGTTTGAATTTGGAAACAGAAACTTAAAACGTCAATTTCCCGAAATGACTTTGAGACTACATATTTTCAGCTTTTGATGCAGAATCAAAATATATAAAAAGGGCTTCATAATGTTGAAAGAAATTCTAACTTCTGACAATTATTGGCGAAGATACATCCGTTTTAATTTGGAAACAGAAACTTAAAACGTCAATTTCTCGAAATGACTTCGAGACTACATATTTTCAGCTTTTGATGCAGGGTCAAAATATATAAAAAGAAATTCTAACTTCTGACAATTATTGGCGAAGATACATACATCCGTTTGAATTTGGAAACAGAAACTTAAAACGTCAATTTCTCGAAATGACTTCGAGACTACATATTTTCAGCTTTTGATGCAGAATCAAAATATGTAAAATGGGCTTCATAATGTTGAAAGAAATTCTAACTTCTGACAATTATTGGCGAAGATTTATCCGTTTGAATTTGGAAACCAAACCTTAAAACGTCAATTTCTCGAAATGACTTCGCGACTACATATTTTCAGCTTTTGATGCAGAGTCAAAATATATAAAAAGGGATTCATAATGTTGAAAGAAATTCTGACTTCTGACAATTATTGGCGAAGATACATCGTTTGAATTTGGGAAAAGAAACTTAAACGGCCAATATCTCGAAATGACTTCGAGACTACATATTTTCAGCTTTTGATGCAGAATCAAAATATATAAAAAGGGCTTCATAATGTTGAAAGAAATTCTAACTTCTGACAATTATTGGCGAAGATACATCCGTTTGAATTTGGAAACAGAAACTTAAAACGTCAATTTCTCGAAATGACTTCGAGACTACATATTTTCAGCTTTTGAAGCAGAGTCAAAATATATAAAAAGGGCTTCATAATGTTGAAAGAAATTCTAACTTCTGACAATTATTGACGAAGATACATCCGTTTGAATTTGGAAACAGAAACTTAAAACGTCAATTTCTCGAAATGACTTCGAGACTACATATTTTCAGCT
The DNA here is from genome assembly GCF_018153295.1 of Drosophila grimshawi. Taxonomy (NCBI): domain Eukaryota; kingdom Metazoa; phylum Arthropoda; class Insecta; order Diptera; family Drosophilidae; genus Drosophila; species Drosophila grimshawi. The sequence continues at coordinate 31,250 of NW_025063235.1, forward strand.
TTTGATGCAGAATCAAAATATATAAAATGGGCTTCATAATGTTGAAAGAAATTCTAACTTCTGACAATTATTGGCGAAGATTCATCCGTTTGAATTTGGAAACCGAAACTTAAAACGTCAATTTCTCGAAATGACTTCGCGACTACATATTTTCAGCTTTTGATGCAGAGTCAAAATATATAAAAAGGGCTTCATAATGTTGAAAGAAATTCTAACTTCTGACAATTATTGGCGAAGATACATCCGTTTGAATTTGGAAACAGAAACTTAAAACGTCAATTTCTCGAAATGACTTCGAGACTACATATTTTTAGCTTTTGATGCAGGGTCAAAATATATAAAAAGGGCTTCATAATGTTGAAAGAAATTCTAACTTCTGACAATTATTGGCGAAGATACATCCGTTTGAATTTGGAAACAGAGACTTAAAACGTCGATTTCTCGAAATGACTTCGAGACTACATATTTTCAGCTTTTGATGCAGAATCAAAATGTATATAAAAAGGGCTTCATAATGTTGAAAGAAATTCTAACTGCTGACAATTATTGGCGAAGATACATCCGTTTGAATTTGGAAACCGAAACTTAAGACGTCAATTTCTCGAAATGACTTCGCGACTACATATTTTCAGTTTTTGATGCAGAGTCAAAATATATAAAAAAGGCTTCATAATGTTGAAAGAAATTCTGACTTTTGCCAATTATTGGCGAAGATACATCCGTTTGAATTTGGAAACAGAAACTTAAAACGTCAATTTCTCGAAATGACTTCGAGACTACATATTTTCAGCTTTTGATGCAGAGTCAAAATATATAAAAAGGGCTTCATAATGTTGAAAGAAATTCTAGCTTCTGACAATTATTGGCGAAGATACATCGTTTAAATTTGGGAAAAGAAACTTAAAACGTCAATTTCTCGAAATGACTTCGAGACTACATATTTTCAGCTTTTGATGCAGGGTCAAAATATATAAAAAGGGCTTCATAATGTTGAAAGAAACTCTAACTTCTGACAATTATTGGCGAAGATACATCCGTTTGAATTTGGAAACAGAAACTTAAAACGTCAATTTCTCGAAATGACTTCGAGACTACATATTTTCTGCTTTTGATGCAGAGTCAAAATATATAAAAAGGGCTTCATAATGTTGAAAGAAATTCTAACTTCTGACAATTATTGGCGAAGATACATCCGTTTGAATTTGGAAACAGAAACTTAAAACGTCAATTTCTCGAAATGACTTCGAGACTACATATTTTCAGCTTTTGATGCAGAGTCAAAATATATAAAAAGGGCTTCATAATGTTGAAAGAAATTCTAACTTCTGACAATTATTGGCGAAGATACATCCGTTTGAATTTGGAAACAGAAACTTAAAACGTCAATTTCGCGAAATGACATTGAGACTACATATTTTCAGCTTTTGATGCAGAATCAAAATATATAAAAAGGGCTTCATAATGTTGAAAGAAATTCTAACTGCTGACAATTATTGGCGAAGATACATCCGTTTGAATTTGGAAACAGAAACTTAAAACGTCAATTTCTCGAAATGACTTCGAGACTACATATTTTCAGCTTTTGATGCATAGTCAAAATATATAAAAAGGGATCCATAATGTTGAAGGAAATTCTAACTTCTGACAATTATTGACGAAGATACATCCGTTTGAATTTGGAAACAGAAACTTAAAACGTCAATTTCTCGAAATGACTTCGAGACTACATATTTTCAGCTTTTGATGCAGGGTCAAAATATATAAAAAGGGCTTCATAATGTTGAAAGAAATTCTAACTTCTGACAATTATTGGCGAAGATACATCCGTTTGAATTTGGAAACAGAAACTTAAAACGTCAATTTCTGGAAATGACTTCGAGACTACATATTTTCAGCTTTTGATGCAGAATCAAAATATATAAAAAGGGCTTCATAATGTTGAAAGAAATTCTAACTTCTGACAATTATTGGCGAAGATACATCGTTTGAATATGGGAAAAGAAACTTAAAACGTCAATTTCTCGAAATGACTTCGCGACTACATATTTTCAGCTTTTGATGCAGAATCAAAATATAGAAAAAGGGCTTCATAATGTTGAAAGAAACTCTAACTTCTGACAATTATTGGCGAAGATACATCCGTTTGAATTTGGAAACAGAAACTTAAAACGTCAATTTCTCGAAATGACTTCGAGACTACATATTTTCAGCTTTTGATGCAGAATCAAAATATATAAAAATGGCTTCATAATGTTGAAAGAAATTCTAACTGCTGACAATTATTGGCGAAGATACATCCGTTTGAATTTGGAAACAGAAACTTAAAACGTCAATTTCTCGAAATGACTTCGCGACTACATATTTTCAGCTTTTGAAGCAGAGTTAAAATATATAAAAAGGGCTTCATAATGTTGAAAGAAATTTTAACTTCTGACAATTATTGACGAAGATACATCCGTTTGAATTTGGAAGCAGAAACTTAAAACTTCAATTTCTGGAAATGACTTCGAGACTACATATTTTCAGCTTTTGATGCAGAATCAAAAAATATAAAAAGGGCTTCATAATGTTGAAAGAAATTCTAACTTCTGACAATTATTGGCGAAGATTCATCCGTTTGAATTTGGAAACAGAAACTTAAAACGTCAATTTCTCGAAATGACTTCGCGACTACATATTTTCAGCTTTTGATGCAGAGTCAAAATATATAAAAAGGGCTTCATAATGTTGAAAGAAATTCTGACTTCTGACAATTATTGGCGAAGATACATCGTTTGAATTTGGGAAAAGAAACTTAAAACGTCAATTTCTCGAAATGACTTCGCGACTACATATTTTCAGCTTTTGATGCAGAATCAAAATATAGAAAAAGGGCTTCATAATGTTGAAAGAAATTCTAACTTCTGACAAATATTGGCGAAGATACATCCGTTTGAATTTGGAAACAGAAACTTAAAACGTCAATTTCTCGAAATGACTTCGAGACTACATATTTTCAGCTTTTGAAGCAGAGTCAAAATATATAAAAAGGGCTTCATAATGTTGAAAGAAATTCTAACTTCTGACAATTATTGACGAAGATACATCCGTTTGAATTTGGAAACAGAAACTTAAAACGTCAATTTCTCGAAATGACTTCGAGACTACATATTTTCAGCTTTTGATGCAGAATCAAAATATATAAAAAGGGCTTCATAATGTTGAAAGAAATTCTAACTTCTGACAATTATTGGCGAAGATTCATCCGTTTGAATTTGGAAACCGAAACTTAAAACGTCAATTTCTCGAAATGACTTCGCGACTACATATTTTCAGCTTTTGATGCAGAATCAAAATATATAAAAAGGGCTTCATAATGTTGAAAGAAATTCTAACTTCTGACAATTATTGGCGAAGATACATCCGTTTGAATTTGGAAACAGAAACTTAAAACGTCAATTTCTCGAAATGACTTTGAGACTACATATTTTCAGCTTTTGATGCAGAGTCAAAATATATAAAAAGGGCTTCATAATGTTGAAAGAAATTCTAACTTCTGACAATTATTGGCGAAGATACATCCGTTTGAATTTGGAAACAGAAACTTAAAACGTCAATTTCTCGAAATGACTTCGAGACTACATATTTTCAGCTTTTGATGCAGAGTCAAAATATATAAAAAGGGCTTCATAATGTTGAAAGAAATTCTAACTTCTGACAATTATTGGCAAAGATACATCCGTTTGAATTTGGAAACAGAAACTTAAAACGTCAATTTCTCGAAATGACTTCGAGACTACATATTTTCAGCTTTTGAAGCAGAGTCAAAATATATAAAAAGGGCTTCATAATGTTGAAAGAAATTCTAACTTCTGACAATTATTGACGAAGATACATCCGTTTGAATTTGGAAACAGAAACTTAAAACGTCAATTTCTCGAAATGACTTCGAGACTACATATTTTCAGCTTTTGATGCAGAATCAAAATATATAAAAAGGGCTTCATAATGTTGAAAGAAATTCTAACTTCTGACAATTATTGGCGAAGATACATCCGTTTGAATTTGGAAACCGAAACTTAAAACGACAATTTCTCGAAATGACATCGCGACTACATATTTTCAGCTTTTGATGCAGAATCAAAATATATAAAAAGGGCTTCATAATGTTGAAAGAAATTCTAACTTCTGACAATTATTGGCGAAGATACATCCGTTTGAATTTGGAAACAGAAACTTAAAACGTCAATTTCTCGAAATGACTTCGAGACTACATATTTTCAGCTTTTGATGTAGAATCAAAATATATAAAAAGGGCTTCATAATGTTGAAAGAAATTCTAATTTCTGACAATTATTGGCGAAGATACATCCGTTTGAATTTGGAAACAGAAACTTTAAACGTCAATTTCTCGAAATGACTTCGAGACTACATATTTTCAGCTTTTGATGCTGAATCAAAATATATAAAAAGGGCTTCATAATGTTGAAAGAAATTCTAACTGCTGACAATTATTGGCGAAGATACATCCGTTTGAATTTGGAAACAGAAACTTAAAACGTCAATTTCTCGAAATGACTTCGCGACTACATATTTTCAGCTTTTGATGCAGAGTCAAAATATATAAAAAGGGATTCATAATGTTGAAAGAAATTCTGACTTCTGACAATTATTGGCGAAGATACATCCGTTTGAATTTGGAAACCGAAACTTAAAACGTCAATTTCTCGAAATGACTTCGCGACTACATATTTTCAGCTTTTGATGCAGAATCAAAATATATAAAAAGGGCTTCATAATGTTGAAAGAAATTCTAACTTCTGACAATTATTGGCGAAGATACATCCGTTTGAATTTGGAAACAGAAACTTAAAACGTCAATTTCTCGAAATGACTTTGAGACTACATATTTTCAGCTTTTGATGCAGAGTCAAAATATATAAAAAGGGCTTCATAATGTTGAAAGAAATTCTAACTTCTGACAATTATTGGCGAAGATACATCCGTTTGAATTTGGAAACAGAAACTTAAAACGTCAATTTCTCGAAATGACTTCGAGACTACATATTTTCAGCTTTTGATGCAGGGTCAAAATATATAAAAAGGGCTTCATAATGTTGAAAGAAATTCTAACTTCTGACAATTATTGGCGAAGATACATCCGTTTGAATTTGGAAACAGAAACTTAAAACGTCAATTTCTCGAAATGACATCGCGACTACATATTTTCAGCTTTTGATGCAGAGTCAAAATATATAAAAAGGGCTTCATAATGTTGAAAGAAATTCTAACTTCTGACAATTATTGGCGAAGATACATCCGTTTGAATTTGGAAACAGAAACTTAAAACGTCAATTTCTCGAAATGACTTCGAGACTACATATTTTCAGCTTTTGATGCAGAATCAAAGTATATAAAAAGGGCTTCATAATGTTGAAAGAAATTCAAACTTCTGACAATTATTGGCAAAGATACATCCATTTGAATTTGGAAACGAAACTTAAAACGTCATTTCTCGAATGACTTCGAGACTACATATTTTCAGCTTTTGATGCTGAGTCAAAATATATAAAAAGGGCTTCATAATGTTGAAAGAAATTCTAACTTCTGACAATTATTGGCGAAGATTCATCCGTTTGAATTTGGAAACAGAAACTTAAAACGTCAATTTCTCGAAATGACTTCGCGTCTACATATTTTCAGCTTTTGATGCAGAGTCAAAATATATAAAAAGGGATTCATAATGTTGAAAGAAATTCTGACTTCTGACAATTATTGGCGAAGATACATCGTTTGAATTTGGGAAAAGAAACTTAAACCGCCAATATCTCGAAATGACTTCGAGACTACATATTTTCAGCTTTTGATGCAGAATCAAAATATATAAAAAGGGCTTCATAATGTTGAAAGAAATTCTAACTTCTGACAATTATTGGCGAAGATACATCCGTTTTAATTTGGAAACAGAAACTTAAAACGTCAATTTCTCGAAATGACTTCGAGACTACATATTTTCTGCTTTTGATGCACAGTCAAAATATGTAAAAAGGGCTTCATAATGTTGAAAGAAATTCTAACTTCTGACAATTATTTGCGAAGATACATCCGTTTGAATTTGGAAACAGAAACTTAAAACGTCAATTTCTCGAAATGACTTCGAGACTACATATTTTCAGCTTTTGATGCAGAATCAAAATATATAAAAAGGGCTTCATAATGTGAAAGAAATTCTAACTGCTGACAATTATTGGCGAAGATTCATCCGTTTGAATTTGGAAACCGAAACTTAAAACGTCAATTTCTCGAAATGACTTCGCGACTACATATTTTCAGCTTTTGATGCAGAATCAAAGTATATAAAAAGGGCTTCATAATGTTGAAAGAAATTCTAACTTCTGACAATTATTGGCGAAGATACATCTATTTGAATTTGGAAACAGAAACTAAAAACGTCAAATTTCTCAAATATGACTTTGAGACTACATATTTTCAGCTTTTGATGCAGAGTCAAAATATATAAAAAGGGCTTCATAATGCTGAAAGAAATTCTAACTTCTGACAATTATTGGCGAAGATACATCCGTTTGAATTTGGAAACAGAAACTTAAAACGTCAATTTCTCGAAATGACTTCGAGACTACATATTTTCAGCTTTTGATGCAGGGTCAAAATATATAAAAAGGGCTTCATAATGTTGAAAGAAATTCTAACTTCTGACAATATTGGCGAAGATACATCCGTTTGAATTTGGAAACAGAAACTTAAAACGTCAATTTCTCGAAATGACTTCGAGACTACATATTTTCAGCTTTTGATGCAGAATCAAAATGTATATAAAAAAGGGCTTCATAATGTTGAAAGAAATTCTAACTGCTGACAATTATTGGCGAAGATACATCCGTTTGAATTTGGAAACCGAAACTTAAAACGTCAATTTCTCGAAATGACTTCGCGACTACATATTTTCAGCTTTTGATGCAGAGTCAAAATATATAAAAAGGGCTTCATAATGTTGAAAGAAATTCTGACTTCTGACAATTATTGGCGAAGATACATCCGTTTGAATTTGGAAACCGAAACTTAAAACGTCAATTTCTCGAAATGACTTCGAGACTACATATTTTCAGCTTTTGATGCAGAGTCAAAATATATAAAAAGGGCTTCATAATGTTGAAAGAAATTCTAACTTCTGACAAATTATTGGCGAAGATACATCCGTTTGAATTTGGAAACAGAAACTTAAAACGTCAATTTCCCGAAATGACTTTGAGACTACATATTTTCAGCTTTTGATGCAGAGTCAAAATATATAAAAAGGGCTTCATAATGTTGAAAGAAATTCTAACTTCTGACAATTATTGGCGAAGATACATCCGTTTGAATTTGGAAACAGAAACTTAAAACGTCAATTTCTCGAAATGACTTCGAGACTACATATTTTCAGCTTTTGATGCAGGGTCAAATTATATAAAAAGGGCTTCATAATGTTGAAAGAAATTCTAACTTCTGACAATTATTGGCGAAGATACATACATCCGTTTGAATTTGGAAACAGAAACTTAAAACGTCAATTTCTCGAAATGACTTCGAGACTACATATTTTCAGCTTTTGATGCAGAATCAAAATATATAAAATGGGCTTCATAATGTTGAAAGAAATTCTAACTTCTGACAATTATTGGCGAAGATACATCCGTTTGAATTTGGAAACAGAAACTTAAAACGTCAATTTCTCGAAATGACTTCGAGACTACATATTTTCAGCTTTTGATGCAGAGTCAAAATATATAAAAAGGGCTTCATAATGTTGAAAGAAATTCTAACTTCTGACAATTATTGGCGAAGATACATCCGTTTGAATTTGGAAACAGAAACTTAAAACGTCAATTTCTCGAAATGACTTTGAGACTACATATTTTCAGCTTTTGAAGCAGAGTCAAAATATATAAAAAGGGCTTCATAATGTTGAAAGAAATTCTAACTTCTGACAATTATTGGCGAAGATACATCCGTTTGAATTTGGAAACAGAAACTTAAAACGTCAATTTCTCGAAATGACTTCGAGACTACATATTTTCAGCTTTTGATGCAGAATCAAAGTATATAAAAAGGGCTTCATAATGTTGAAAGAAATTCTAACTGCTGACAATTATTGGCGAAGATACATCCGTTTGAATTTGGAAACCGAAACTTAAAACGTCAATTTCTCGAAATGACTTCGCGACTACATATTTTCAGCTTTTGATGCATAGTCAAAATATATAAAAAGGGCTTCATAATGTTGAAAGAAATTCTGACTTCTGCCAATTATTGGCGAAGATACATCCGTTTGAATTTGGAAACCGAAACTTAAAACGTCAATTTCTCGAAATGACTTCGAGACTACATATTTTCAGCTTTTGATGCAGAATCAAAATATATAAAAAGGGCTTCATAATGTTGAAAGAAATTCTAACTTCTGACAATTATTGGCGAAGATACATCCGTTTGAATTTGGAAACAGAAACTTAAAACGTCAATTTCCCGAAATGACTTTGAGACTACATATTTTCAGCTTTTGATGCAGAGTCAAAATATATAAAAAGGGCTTCATAATGTTGAAAGAAATTCTAACTTCTGACAATTATTGGCGAAGATACATCCGTTTGAATTTGGAAACAGAAACTTAAAACGTCAATTTCTCGAAATGACTTCGAGACTACATATTTTCAGCTTTTGATGCAGGGTCAAAATATATAAAAAGGGCTTCATAATGTTGAAAGAAATTCTAACTTCTGACAATTATTGACGAAGATACATCCGTTTGAATTTGGAAACAGAAACTTAAGACGTCAATTTCTCGAAATGACTTCGAGACTACATATTTTCAGCTTTTAATGCAGAATCAAAATATATAAAAAGGGCTTCATAATGTTGAAAGAAATTCTAACTTCTGACAATTATTGGCGAAGATACATCCGTTTGAATTTGGAAACAGAAACTTAAAACGTCAATTTCCCGAAATGACTTTGAGACTACATATTTTCAGCTTTTGATGCAGAGTCAAAATATATAAAAAGGGCTTCATAATGTTGAAAGAAATTCTAACTTCTGACAATTATTGGCGAAGATACATCCGTTTGAATTTGGAAACAGAAACTTAAAACGTCAATTTCCCGAAATGACTTTGAGACTACATATTTTCAGCTTTTGATGCAGAGTCAAAATATATAAAAAGGCCTTCATAATGTTGAAAGAAATTCTAACTTCTGACAATTATTGGCGAAGATACATCCGTTTGAATTTGAAAACAGAAACTTAAAACGTCAATTTCTCGAAATGACTTCGAGACTACATATTTTCAGCTTTTGATGCAGGGTCAAAATATATAAAAAGGGCTTCATAATGTTGAAAGAAATTCTAACTTCTGACAATTATTGGCGAAGATACATCCGTTTGAATTTGGAAACAGAAACTTAAAACGTCAATTTCTCGAAATGACTTCGAGAGTCAAAATATATAAAAAGGGCTTCATAATGTTGAAAGAAATTCTAACTTCTGACAATTATTGGCGAAGATACATCCGTTTGAATTTGGAAACCGAAACTTAAAACGTCAATTTCTCGAAATGACTTCGCGACTACATATTTTCAGCTTTTGATGCAGAGTCAAAATATATAAAAAGGGCTTCATAATGTTGAAAGAAATTGTGACTTCTGCCAATTATTGGCGAAGATACATCCGTTTGAATTTGGAAACAGAAACTTAAAACGTCAATTTCTCGAAATGACTTCGAGACTACATATTTTCAGCTTTCGATGCAGAGTCAAAATATATAAAAAGGGCTTCATACTGTTGAAAGAAATTCTAACTTCTGACAATTATTGTCGAAGATACATCCGTTTGAATTTGGAAACAGAAACTTAAAACGTCAATTTCTCGTAATGACTTCCAGACTACATATTTTCAGCTTTTGATGCAGAGTCAAAATATATAAAAAGGGATCCATAATGTTGAAAGAAATTCTAACTTCTGACAATTATTGGCGAAGATACATCCGTTTGAATTTGGAAACAGAAACTTAAAACGTCAATTTCGCGAAATGACTTTGAGACTACATATTTTCAGCTTTTGATGCAGAATCAAAATATATAAAAAGGGCTTCATAATGTTGAAAGAAATTCTAACTGCTGACAATTATTGGCGAAGATACATCCCTTTGAATTTGGAAACAGAAACTTAAAACGTCAATTTCTCGAAATGACTTCGCGTCTACATATTTTCAGCTTTTGATGCAGAGTCAAAATATATAAAAAGGGATCCATAATGTTGAAAGAAATTCTAACTTCTGACAATTATTGGCGAAGATACATCCGTTTGAATTTGGAAACAGAAACTTAAAACGTCAATTTCTCGAAATGACTTCGAGACTACATATTTTCAGCTTTTAAAGCAGAGTCAAAATATATAAAAAGGGCTTCATAATGTTGAAAGAAATTCTAACTTCTGACAATTATTGGCGAAGATACATCCGTTTGAATTTGGAAACAGAAACTTAAAACGTCAATTTCTGGAAATGACTTCGAGACTACATATTTTCAGCTTTTGATGCAGAATCAAAATATATAAAAAGGGCTTCATAATGTTGAAAGAAATTCTAACTTCTGACAATTATTGGCGAAGATACATCCGTTTGAATTTGGAAACAGAAACTTAAAACGTCAATTTCTCGAAATGACTTCAAGACTACATATTTTCAGCTTTTGATGCAGAATCAAAATATATAAAAATGTTGAAAGAAATTCTAACTGCTGACAATTATTGGCGAAGATACATCCGTTTGAATTTGGAAACAGAAACTTAAAACGTCAATTTCTCGAAATGACTTCGCGACTACATATTTTCAGCTTTTGATGCAGAGTCAAAATATATAAAAAGGGCTTCATAATGTTGAAAGAAATTCTAACTGCTGACAATTATTGGCGAAGATACATCCCTTTGAATTTGGAAACAGAAACTTAAAACGTCAATTTCTCGAAATGACTTCGAGACTACATATTTTCAGCTTTTGATGCATAGTCAAAATATATAAAAAGGGCTTCATAATGTTGAAAGAAATTCTAACTTCTGACAATTATTGGCGAAGATACATCCGTTTGAATTTGGAAACAGAAACTTAAAACGTCAATTTCTCGAAATGACTTCGAGACTACATATTTTCAGCTTTTTAAAGCAGAGTCAAAATATATAAAAAGGGCTTCATAATGCTGAAAGAAATTCTAACTTCTGACAATTATTGGCGAAGATACATCCGTTTGAATTTGGAAACAGAAACTTAAGACGTCAATTTCTCGAAATGACTTCGAGACTACATATTTTCAGCTTTTAATGCAGAATCAAAATATATAAAAAGGGCTTCATAATGTTGAAAGAAATTCTAACTTCTGACAATTATTGGCGAAGATACATCGTTTGAATTTGGGAAAAGAAACTTAAAACGTCAATTTCCCGAAATGACTTCGAGACTACATATTTTCAGCTTTTGATGCAGAATCAAAATATATAAAAAGGGCTTCATAATGTTGAAAGAAATTCTAACTTCTGACAATTATTGGCGAAGATACATCCGTTTGAATTTGGAAACAGAAACTTAAAACGACAATTTCTCGAAATGACTTCGAGACTACATATTTTCAGCTTTTGAAGCAGAGTCAAAATATATAAAAAGGGCTTCATAATGTTGAAAGAAATTCTAATTTCTGACAATTATTGGCGAAGATACATCCGTTTGAATTTGGAAACAGAAACTTTAAACGTCAATTTCTCGAAATGACTTCGAGACTACATATTTTCAGCTTTTGATGCAGAGTCAAAATATATAAAAAGGCCTTCATAATGCTGAAAGAAATTCTAACTGCTGACAATTATTGGCGAAGATACATCCGTTTGAATTTGGAAACAGAAACTTAAAACGTCAATTTCTGGAAATGACTTCGAGACTACATATTTTCAGCTTTTGATGCAGAATCAAAATATATAAAAAGGGCTTTTGATGCAGAGTCAAAATATATAAAAAGGGCTTCATAATGTTGAAAGAAATTCTAACTTCTGACAATTATTGGCGAAGATACATCCGGTTGAATTTGGAAACCGAAACTTAAAACGTCAATTTCTCGAAATGACTTCGAGACTACATATTTTCAGCTTTTGATGCAGAGTCAAAATATATAAAAAGGGCTTCATAATGTTGAAAGAAATTCTGACTTCTGACAATTATTGGCGAACATACATCGTTTGAATTTGGGAAAAGAAACTTAAAACGTCAATTTCTCGAAATGACTTCGCGACAACATATTTTCAGCTTTTGATGCAGAGTCAAAATATATAAAAAGAGCTTCATAATGTTGAAAGAAATTCTGACTTCTGACAATTATTGGCGAAAGATACATCCGTTTGAATTTGGAAACAGAAACTTAAATACGTCAATTTCTCGAAATGACTTCGAGACTACATATTTTCAGCTTTTGATGCAGAGTCAAAATATATAAAAAGGGCTTCATAATGTTGAAAGAAATTCTAACTTCTGACAATTATTGGCGAAGATACATCCGTTTGAATTTGGAAACAGAAACTTACAACGTCAATTTCTCGAAATGACTTCGCGACTACATATTTTCAGCTTTTGATGCAGAATCAAAATATATAAAAAGCGCTTCATAATGTTGAAAGAAATTCTAACTTCTGACAATTATTGGCGAAGATACATCCGTTTGAATTTGGAAACAGAAACTTAAAACGTCAATTTCTCGAAATGACTTCGAGACTACATATTTTCAGCTTTTGATGCAGAATCAAAATATATAAAAAGGGCTTCATAATGTTGAAAGAAATTTTAATTTCTGACAATTATTGGCGAAGATACATCCGTTTGAATTTGGAAACAGAAACTTAAAACGTCGATTTCTCGAAATGACTTCGAGACTACATATTTTCAGCTTTTGATGCAGAATCAAAATATATAAAAAGGGCTTCATAATGTTGAAAGAAATTCTAATTTCTGACAATTATTGGCGAAGATACATCCGTTTGAATTTGGAAGCAGAAACTTAAAACTTCAATTTCTGGAAATGACTTCGAGACTACATATTTTCAGCTTTTGATGCAGAATCAAAATATATAAAAAGGGCTTCATAATGTTGAAAGAAATTCTAACTTCTGACAATTATTGGCGAAGGTACATCCGTTTGAATTTGGAAACAGAAACTTAAAACGTCTATTTCTCGAAATGACTTCGAGACTACATATTTTCAGCTTTTGATGCAGAATCAAAATATATAAAAAGGGGTTCATAGTGTTGAAAGAAATTCTGACTTCTGCCAATTATTGGCGAAGATACATCCGTTTGCATTTGGAAATAGAAACTTAAAACGTCAATTTCTCGAAATGACTTCGCGACTACATATTTTCAGCTTTTGATGCAGAATCAAAATATGTAAAAAGGGCTTCATAATGTGGAAAGAAATTCTGACTTCTGCCAATTATTGGCGAAGATACATCCGTTTGCATTTGGAAACAGAAACTTAAAACGTCAATTTCTCGAAATGACTTCGCGACTACATATTTTCAGCTTTTGACGCGGAGTCAAAATATATAAAAAGGGCTTCATAATGTTGAAAGAAATTCTAACTGCTGACAATTATTGGCGAAGATACATCCGTTTGAATTTGGAAACAGAAACTTAAAACGTCAATTTCTCGAAATGACTTCGAGACTACATATTTTCAGCGTTTGATGCAGAGTCAAAATATATAAAAAGGGCTTCATAATGTTGCAAGAAATTCTAACTTCTGACAATTATTGGCGAAGATACATCCGTTTGAATTTGGAAACAGAAACTTAAAACGTCAATTTCTCGAAATGACTTCAAGACTACATATTTTCAGCTTTTGATGCAGAATCAAAATGTATAAAAATGTTGAAAGAAATTCTAACTGCTGACAATTATTGACGAAGATACATCCGGTTGAATTTGGAAACCGAAACTTAAAACGTCAATTTCTCGAAATGACTTCGCGACTACATATTTTCAGCTTTTGATGCAGAGTCAAAATATATAAGAAGGGCTTCATAATGTTGAAAGAAATTCTGACTTCTGACAATTATTGGCGAAGATACATCCGTTTGAATTTGGGAAAAGAAACTTAAACCGCCAATATCTCGAAATGACTTCGAGACTACATATTTTCAGCTTTTGATGCACAGTCAAAATATATAAAAAGGGCTTCATAATGTTGAAAGAAATTCTAACTTCTGACAATTATTGGCGAAGATACATCCGTTTGAATTTGGAAACAGAAACTTAAAACGTCAATTTCTCGAAATGACTTCAAGACTACATATTTTCAGCTTTTGATGCAGAATCAAAATGTATAAAAATGTTGAAAGAAATTCTAACTGCTGACAATTATT